>NC_134181.1:13089660-13389660 GCF_964188355.1 Buteo buteo | reverse complement strand
TGAGGGGGACAAGGGGCAGGCAGGGGTGAACAGCTGGGGTCCCCAGGGCTGCAGCGGGGGGCCCTGGCAGAGGGGCTGGGTAGGATGCGGGGGAGCTTGGGGGCATCAGCAGGCACCTCCATAGCCCCCCCAAGCAGAGAGCATGGGAAATGACATTGTCCCCTTTTTTTTAAAGAGGAAAACCTGAATGCCCCACCTGGAACTCAGAAGCGGGCAAAGAGCAGCAGTGGAGGCATGGGCTTCCCCGGGGCGCTAGGCTGCAGGGGCAGGCAGCCCTGCCTGCAGGCAGGGGCTGGGCACCAGCCTGGCCCCAGGTGTTTGCACTGATCCAGGCCCAGGCTATAAAGGGGTGAGGCTCAGCAGAGCCCTGCTGCTGGGAGAGGGCTGGGCAGGCTTCTGGGCTGAAGGAAAGAAACAAAGGGGCTGCTTCCAGGTGCGTCCCTTTGTTGCAGGGGGGGCACTGGTGCAGCAAAGAGTTTGCTGGCAACACTGGTGAGTGCCTCAATGCTGAAAATGAAGAGGGAAGAGAGCTATGTGGGGATGGCCTGAAAGAGTCTAGGAGCAAAGAGATAAAACTGAGTAAAGGCAAACTTCCCAAGTGCAGCTCTTCTAAACTCTTTAATAAGCTCCCAGGAGAACTGGTGGATGTGCAGTCACTCCAGTGACTTAAAATTAGACTGGATCCAACAGGGAGTAATGTGCCTGTGCCTGAAGTCAGAGGGGCAGATCCCCCCCGGTACTGGGGAGGGTCTGAGCTCCCTCCTGGAGACTGCTGCTGCCTGGTGTGGGATGTGCTGCGGGATTGGGGTCACTCCTGCCTTACCTGCCTGCTTGTTTTGTGGCAAACACGGGTTCCCTGGCTTAGCTGTACAGCTGCTGGTTATTGCTGCTTAATTTCACAAAAGTTACAAACTATAATTAGTTAGGAGCCATCTAATGAATTATAATGCAGGAAGCAACCACAGATGCTTATATACCAGTGAACTACAGTGTTAGGTGTCATCCTTACCCTGTTAATGATTTAAAAAGAAAAAATAACCCAACCTTCTCTCCCAGCCCCCTGGAGCACAAATAACCTGGTACAGCTCCTTTCCCAGAAACACTCTTAGAGACTTTAAAATTGCAGCCTTCCTACTTTAAGTTGCGGTATGTGGATGTTTTTCAAAGTTTTAGCAGCTGTGAGAGGAGGCAGACTTGCTGTCCTGAAGTACTCCCTTCCACCTCAGACTGGGGACAGCGTGTGCCGCACTAAAGTGTGCTGCTTTGACAGGTTGTGATGGAGCCGCACACATCAACTCTCCAGTTGCTCAGCTGCGAAGTCAACAAGGACCATGCACCTCGATGGCACTGCGTGAGTAATGACAATAACAGTTCAAGCTAACGCCAATCACAGCGGTGACTTTTGCTATAGTGTTACTTGTGCGGTGGCAATTGAATTGAAACTGCCACATCAGTTTGCATTAGGCCACTTAGCAGCTGATGTGGTTTCTCACTAGCACAGCAAAGGGGAGGGAGTGTGGCTCTGGTGAAGCCTCTGAGAAGTCAGGTTTCCAGCCGGGACTGGGAACACAACTGCACTCAGCTACAGAAGTTGTAAACTGGCTGTCTGGAAAACAATTTCCATTGGCATTTCAAACTTAAAACTTCCCCCACACCCCGCTCCCCTAAAAAAATGGTAAGATGGTAGCCTGTGAGTGTTGAGCTGCAGAGCCGTCTTTCTGCAACCGGAGCAGCTCTGCCCCTGTGCCATTGGTGGGGCAGCAGAGGAGGATGTGGATGGGAGCATTGAGCTCTCCCTACCTGGAGCTTGTTGGGGGCAGAGAGTTGCCATGAGACAGGTGTTTGTCCTCAGTCCTGCATAACTACTTGCAGTGGGTGTGAAGGAGGAGATTTCCCCTGCAGCTGGGGGACGCCCGATTTTCGTCGGATGACTGTTCCCTGCCTG
The DNA here is from genome assembly GCF_964188355.1 of Buteo buteo. Lineage (NCBI taxonomy): Eukaryota > Metazoa > Chordata > Aves > Accipitriformes > Accipitridae > Buteo > Buteo buteo. Next base: position 13,387,715 of record NC_134181.1, on the reverse strand, counting down.
CGCGTGCTCTCACCTTGAGGTGGGGGGATCAATATTTCATTACCTATGGCCCTGCTTCTCCTGAGCCTCAAGTTTTGTGGGGTTTAATGTAATATCCCCACTCTTTTAAATTGCAATAGCTGAAACACTGATGTGAGCACCATAAATCCATTTTTTTTAGTGAGGTGAATTAGCTAAGCGGCTTTATTTTTTCCAGTTGTAGAATTGTTCCAATGCTTCTTTTGACCAGCTTTGGCTTAAAAAAGACTTCATCTTTAAAAATCCAATTTTACAAACAGTTAGTCTTTAGTGTGGACTGTTGCTTTTTAGTAATTTGGGGGAAAAAATTAATGGCTGATATATTTAATTTTCAGACACAGCTACTGCATGTTTAAAGCATCTTTTTTTATAATTTTATTGTCAACGATATAGGTTGAACACTGCAGAGATATTGCTCTTACAGGCTTATAAGATTAAAATCATGGTATTTCTGAAGGGGCTGTTAAAGTGTCTGTGGAGCTATCTGCTACTGCATAGCTCTGAACTAATTCAATGAATAGATACTTTAAGTATCAGTGCAACAGCTTGTTTTCCAACCAGACAGAAAGCTCCAAATCTAATGCTAGTATTCTTGCTGACCTCAGAAGAGTAGCTGAGCATGCTTAGCTTTCATTTTAATTCTTTCTTTAAATATGGCTAAAGAGCAAAGGCTCTGAATCTGCGTAGTGTAACTTGAAACTGATGGGTAATTAATGTACAGTCAGATCTGCAGTAGCTCCAGGGTATGGGTACCTAGGTTTTGCCTTTCTTCCCAGGACCTACTTTCTTTGAATCCTTTATATCTGTATCTCTCACTTACATGGGTTAGTGTGTGTTTAAGCTGTGAATAATGGTTGAAATCACTCCTGCATGGGCAATACCCTATTCCTTTAGAGTAGATTATTATTCTATATGGAATAAATAGTGTTATCCAGTTGATATGCTTTAAGGCTAATGAACCAAAGTCTAGCATGTAAGCCAGACAACAAGACATGTTTCTCCATTGGTTTTTTTCTGATATATTAATTAATGAAAAACAAGATTTCTCTGTGAGAGGGAAGTACACTTCTGCAAAATTCCTACCTGGCTTCAGGAGTTTTCTTTACTGTTACTCTGTAACACTTGCTAAGGTGCATAGGGGAATGAATCTCCCAGTGATCTGGGTAATGGAGTATTTTCACATGCTCTGGGGTGTGTGTGTGTGAAAGGCAGCCCCTCTGAGCCGTGATGGGGAGCAGCCCAGCCCACAGGCAGGAGTCCAGTGCTCCCAAACTCCTCTGGCTCTCTGCACTGAAGATCTTTTTGCAGTGTATTTGTCATGGCAGTGCCCGAGGCTTGTCAGGTGTGGCAACGCAGTGTTTGTCTGTGCAGGAAAAGCTAAGCGTTGCCTCATCAGCGTGGATGGAGATCTGGGTAGGAGGAGGGAGCTGAGGACAGGAGGTGGAAGGCAGAGCAAGGTGCTGCTGGGCAGGTGAGCTGGGAATGTGAGATGGGACCTTCCAGCACCTGCCAGTCCCTTCAGCAGTTGAGCAGCCCAGGGCTTTACACTTCTGAATCCGGGAACCTGATTCTCCCTGGTCTGTGCTTATATTGTGGTTTAGAGTCCTGCCAATTCTAAAAATGAGACTCTTGTCAACCTGCCTTAGGAAGCATGAGATTAAGTGAAAACCTAGAAAATAATGTTCTTCTAGTTTTTTGACTCTTTAGGGTATATTGGCTACAAGCTAACGCTTCCTTGTAACTGTCAGCTGGATGACTATCTCTTCAAAATAAAAGCAGGTCTTAGACTCAGGCTTTAAGTAGATCAAGGCTGTGGGAACAACTGAACCCCAAGGTGTGGTAGCATTTATTTGGAGAGGGAGAAAAAGCCATCCGTGGCTTATAAGAATGGAGTATACTTACAAGAGTACACTTTGCGTGCATTCTCCAGAAGAAATGGCTACCAGAATATATCACAACACAGAATTGCCCAGAGACAAAGAGTTTGTAGCATCTTTTCTATGTTTTCCCAGTCTGAGGAGTTTTCTGACCCACCTTTCTGTGGAAGGCTGCTGGTCCCTTGAAGATCGCTTCAATTCCAGGGGGTCTTCTAACCTGGGGCACAGTCCAGCAGAAACACCTGAAATACTCTTTGGCATTGCCCTGTAGCATTCCTCTTTGTATTGTGAGTTATTCCCTTTGGAGTCCAAGTACTGAGAGTTATTACATCTTTAAAGGCCTGCTGAGTTTGAGGAAAAGTAATTGGTTTGTTGCTCCAAACCTCTTGGTGGAATTATGTGAGGAAAAAAGCTTTTCAACTTAATTTTCTATCTATATTTGGAGCCGTTGGCATGAATTCAGCCTGTACCATACACCCACAAGCTCTGCAAGTGTGTGCAACTGAGTATTACGACAGCGTATTTAGTTGGGATAGCCAGTAGGATGCTCTGCTAGGTGTAAGACTTTTCCACTCTGCAGAACGGCTGTTTTATACAGTACATGGCAAGTCTGTTTTTCATCTTTACTAGTAAGTTGTTCAACGGCAGTTTTATGTTAATGTAAAAGCTAATTAATGCTGTATGTTAACTATGCGTAGTGTTTTGCAAGAACAAAAGGAACTAAATCCCAAATCATATCTTACGCTCCTGTTCTGACTTTGGTATTTCCTTGTTTATTAAGCTACAAAAGCCTGCTTGTTTCATGTTACAAAACCTCCAGGTTCATCAGCTGTAGGTTTGGGAGTGACTGAGACATCTTGAAGTTTCTCATCTACCTCTAAGGTCAAATGTGCTGTTTCAATAGATGAAAGCCTGAGGGCCTGGTAAGGAAGTCCAAGGGTTTCTTTCTGATGGTTTTACACAGGCTGTCTGCTACAATCAAATGCCACCATCCTCCAAAGTCTTCTGGCTCATGCACCAAAGCAGGTGTTCTGCAGTGACAGGACAGATGGGGTGAACATCACTGGGGTGTAGCTTTTCTGATGAGTCATTGCAGAGGACTTCTTGGGGACAAACTTGTATAGCAACAAAATATGTAATAAGTAATAGGTGAATGGGGTGTGTTATGTTGTCCTTTTTTCCGAAGTTTCATTACTCCGCTATGGAGCTTCAAAATATGATGCTGAAACATCCTTAATGGGCTCAGGCTAATTTGCTCTATCCTCTCACTGAGCCAGATGGACTTTGACCTCTTCACTTGCCTTGACAGTCAGAAGCACCAGACTTGTTCTGTGTGGGGCTTTAATGGGTATCTTGTGTCTTCCCTGGTGGGCAGGAGGAAAACCATGATGGGTGCCTCAGTCCTGCATTGTCCATAAGCACCATCTGGGATCAGTGGAGGATAGCTGGACCACCAAACGCTTGGAAAAGCTGCTGTTTAGTCAAAGCAGGGGAAAGGTAAAATCTGCTTTAAACACCCCTTGCAGTTCTGAAATATCACTTCTCTTGTCTAAGTGCTTTCCCAACTGCTTCAGCCCTTTCTCATGTTTCCCTTCTCACCAACATGAATTTCACAGGATGGTTTGATCTATGGCACAGATTCATTTTTCCAAGTTTTCGTGCTAGATGACTTGGCAGCTCTGGTCTTTTGAGTAACTTGCTTGGAAAGGTAGGATTTTATGGATCTCCCAAGCCCATCACTCTTCCTGGAATTTAACATTGAAATAATTCAGTTCACGGTTTAATCCAGTGAATTATGTCTGCTTACAATTCTAGGGGAGATCGAGCAAATCTAGGTTAAATATACCCCCTTGTTCTGACAGAACCTCTCTGGACCTTCACTAAACTACCATCAAAAGGAAGCTTACTCCTTTGGGATCTAAACCAGTCTGTTTTTCCAGTGAGTCTTATTGATGAAGCTGGAGTGGGACTGAGCCCTACAGCTGATCTTTGCATTTGACAATATTGACAAAAATTTTGAATAAATCAAAGACAATGTAGGTACTTTGGTAAAACATGGTTGGCCTGTTTCCAGACACTTTTCTGGGTTTCATTAGACCCAGGCAGGTGATTCCTCAAGAAATGGTGATTTCAAGTTATCCTTCAATATTCTTCAGCTGTTGAATCTAATGACCTTTTTTAAAAGTGACAAATATGTGAGGGGCTGGATCTCTTGCTACATAAGAAATCACTGATCCATTAGTTCAGATATTGGACTTGGAAGTAACATGCAACTTTCTGCTTCTGACTTCCATTAAATATGGCCAAATTGTATTAGATCATCATCTATAATTAGGCCAATTTTTCCTAATCTTTGTTGAAATGGGTTCAATCTGGTTTATAAATGAACACTGTTCTTTTTTTTTTCCATAGGCTGCAAGCTTTCCACTGTCCAGCAATACATGAATCAATTGAATAGTAAGCTAATGTATTGCACATGCTTCATATTTAGGTAGTTTTAGCCTTAAATGATTATCTCCAGGCTTTCTGTTCTTCCCTGTGCATAGTGTGTGTGGTGTAAGTGTTTCTGTGTGGTAATGCAGCCATTAGAACTTTTTGATGCCCTTGTGAACCCCTGCAGTAAGGTCCTTGGGACCTGAGTTCTGCTTAATGCACTCATGTTTAGGCTGATTATTAGTACTCAACAGAAGCTACCCAGTAACTATGGCTTTTGTTACACCATGGCAGCTGAGTAAGCCCCTGACATGTACATTATCAGATTACAAATCTCTACTTAACACTAGCATTTTTCCTACAGGAGATATTCTTTCTCATACCTAAATATGCTCATAGACAACACTTGTCAGGTCACTCTGAATGCTGAATCCTTTCAGCAGTGACACAGATCTCTTCTGATACCACTCTTCAATCAGTCTTAATTACTACTCAGAGTCTAATTTCAAGGTCTCCTTAGGTGTTGGTATTAGCTAATATTTTGTAAGTAAGGCAAAAGATAACACTGTCTCGTTCGCCTTTCAAATTAGTATCTCTCTTTTCCCCACAGAACACAATAGGGCTAAAACCTTCTTGTCTAGCTTGGGGCAAAACACACCCTGCAAAAGCTGAGAAATAATCTAATTTTTTCAATGAAAGTCAGTGCCAGTCAAAGAAGCTTTTACATACTTACAGTTAGGGTACATCAAAAATGTACAAGTACTGGTAACCCCAGTTTATCATGTACAAGATTATGAAAGAAAGCCAAATTAAGGGAGGATATTCACAAAGTCTTTGAAATAATGAAAGAATGGCAAAAGCTGCTTCATTTTAATGTTCTGGAGTCACTGAAAATGAGGAAATTATTGTCGCTTTCATTGGGTGAGTTTCTTAGTTTTTAACACATTAATATTTATGCTGCTCAATTGTCTATGTTATAAATAGCCTCTCAGAAATCTATGTGTGTCCCTTTTTAGTTTAGATATTTAAAACATAAGTAGCCTGAAAGTAGCTAAATATCAGTCTTACATGCAACTTCATCAAAAGACAGAAAGAAGGTGCTCAAGCACTGGATCTCCTCTTCCTCCCAGGAAAGAGTTAACACAAAGAAATAAAATCAGATATGTGTAGCCTCCAGACGTCCATTAAAGTGCAGAATGCTGTTTTCTATCACAGATTATATGCCAGATGTTCAAACTATCTCTAATCATTGCAGATGTAATGGAGTAGAATGTTGCAGTTTGTGAGTTTACTGGCATTAATTCTGTATACTGCACAAGGGAAAAGATTTTAAATATATAATTATATCTCATTAATACTCAGGTTTTATTTCCTTTCAATGGAACAGGACTTATTAAAGCAACCATTTACCGCATGTTTTCTTTTAGTGTTTGGCCCCAGCATAATCCTGTGTGCATTGTTCGTGTAAATATGTACTAACCTGAGTATATAGAAACACACACTACTGTATATAATTCCACTGGTACAAACCCCCACTTTTTATATGCATGAGATGTTTTTATAATGTAAATTGACAAGGAAAAAGATCTTACTTAGAACAGTACTGTATAACTGCATGCTATCTTACTTTTTATGGAGAAGAACTGTAAAAAAATGTATCTTTTAATGATATTTATTCAGTTATCTGCACAATTTTCTTCTAGTATATGTGAAATGTTAGGCTACTTTCATGCCCCCTGACTGCTACAGTCCTGCCCCAGTACTAAAGGCAGATATTACAGTGGTGAGAGTGACTTGCTGAGGATTTTTCTTTGGTATTATTCAGTATGCTGATTGCAGGAGAGCTGGTCCTGCCCAGCCTCCCCCTTTTCCCCCAAATACACACTGCATGAGGGGACACCCCTGCTTTTTCACACATCCTTTCTTCTGTCCTCCTTTGTACCCTATGGGGCTCAGCTCCCATCAAATGGTGTCCACAAGGCATAGTGTTTCCTTTGTCCTCCTTCCTACTCAATACAGAGGTCAGGCACATCTGAGAGTGTCTCTTTACATCCTATATCTATTGAAATCACTGCAAAAGTGTTCATCGTTCTCAATGGGCTGTGGACTTTGCTGTCCTCTGGAAGACAGCGACAAGGCTGTGAGGATGAATTTTTTGGGAAGTTCCTACATCTGCTTTCAGATACAGAGCCTCAATTATTATTTCCCCAGGAGCCATCCCTCATTCAGATGGTAATTTTTGCCTTCCAGCTTTAACACGTAGCCTCAACCTATGTAAAACATACCCCGTGTACCAAATGCTGAGTCCTTTCTGGGAGCTATTCCTGCTCTGTTGTCATTGTACCCAGCAGCTCCACGAACACTGACTTTCCTTTCCCAGTCCCACGGATAGAGCAGTAGTAATCATAATTGGGTTTTCTTGCTAGAGACCAGGCAGCCAGTGAGGCTAAAAGTGAGTTTCCCAAGTCCCTGCTGAGGGCTGGTGCACAGGGTGGGACACCTGAGTGTCGGTGCTCGGGCACTGGCTCCCTCCCACCGCTGTTCTGCAGCTGCTGTCTTGCTGAGACATTAAAAATGTTTTGACTGCACCAAGGCTGTGGTTAAATTAACTTGCTTGGAATCTTTCTCTGCGCAGACACCTTCTCCACAAAAATTCCCACCAAAGATTTAGTTGGGCAAACTTAGAAGCAGTTGCAAAACGCCTTGTGCCTAGATGTGTTGGGGAGGCTCAGTCCTGTGATGCAGCATTTACGTAAAACAGGGACGGTTTCAGTGTTCTCTATACCCTGGACATATGCACAGGGTTCAGGTAACTACTCCTGTGTTTTAAGGCTGTTGCGGCAGACAGTGGTGGGAGGACACGGGCATTTTGGCCAAGAATTGCAGGGGAAATCTTAGACATACATATAATATTCATGCTCTTAGGCACGCATATAATTGTGCTACATCTCACAGTTTGAGAAAGCCAATAGAAAGAAACCTGCGAATAACTTCCTTTCTTCCACAACTCATCTAATTACTTTGCCTTTTCAAATATCAGATAGCAATAGTAGTTTCTCAACTATTTCCTTTAGAAGTAAGCAACTATCATAAAGTGCAATTTAGGCTCTGAAGTCAGCTGAGTGCTGCATGGGTACAGAGGTTTACTTTTGTGGAGCTTGCCGCTGAGTGATGGCGTCTGTGCAAATGTGCCATGTCATACTGATTGCTTTGACTTTGAAAGGAGTATCTTAATCTCCAGTAATGTAGTGTCAGGCCAGGGGTACTGGATAAAGTTTGGGTTTAGAGAAACAGATACGTATGCAGGCAGTACAGTTCTGCTGCTGATATTTTAATGTGATTTGTGTATGGTGTGCTTGAGTAAGAAGAAAACCTGCCAATCTGTTCTACATAGTTGCATATAGGTACTCCTTTCAAACATAAGCAAGCGTCCAGCTGCACACAAACTGAACGGGATTTGGAAAGCCACTGGGCTCCCTCCAGATACAGTTCATCTTGAAACAGGACCTTTGTAAGCACTTGATAATTTAAATTATATTAAGTATGTAGATATATACTATTTAAAAGAAATAACAGTACATGAGCCCCAGTATGAAATGAAGATTCTCTTCAAGATTATTTATATCCGTATTTCATTTTGTGTATTTTGAGATGCATTAATGCAATGCTTTTACACTAAAGCCTGTTTTTATGAATTTTCATGCTATGTGCATCATATCATATGCTGTAGCTAATAAAGTAATTAGCAGATGAATTGCCATCAGATCCTGTCCACTGAATTCAATAAGGAGTTAAATAGTTAAAAGGTAGAAAATGTGACAACTTGAGCTCTGTTCCATATGGTCCAGAGATGCAGAACATCAGCTGAAATCTCTCTTTTTAGAGGTGCACAACAAGGATTAAGTCAACCAGGTAATTTGCTCCAAGAGTCAACTACACTCCTTGTCAAAAAAATAAGCCAACAAAAAACAGCAACACAAAACCAACCTGGCTAGCAATCTCAAGAGCAAGGAGGTCAAGGATGTTCTCTTGGCGAAGACCTGCAACGTCTGATAAGGAGAGAGAGCAATTTTAAAATCAATGCAATATTTACTGGAATACTGAAAATCATTCCTACTTTATTTAAAGGGATGTTTCATGGGTATCTATAAATAAAGGATCCCTTCCTTACATGCCAGCCTTTCAGAAACAAGGCAAAGATGCGAGACAGCAAAAAACGTCTGACCATATCAGCACACAGTATGATAGACTGCCCCTCCAAATGACACTTTCATTATCAGTAAATTTATGTTCCTATTTCAGTCTGTAATAATGACCATTCACAGCAAAAGCATGGTGGCTGTTAATGGACAGGAGTGGGGATAAAAATTCATTAATTAATGTGGAATTGAAGCATTTCCTCCACACACTTTGAGCAGCCAAGTATTTCGCAGCAGATCTTGGCACCCGAGTGCAGGTATAATAATTATACACAATTTTCAGTGATTAAAAGGTTGTAAAGTAATTTTAGATACATCTCAAAATTATTTATCTTATAAATGAGGATAGAGCGAATACGAGCTGAATCATAAGTACCACTGTTCAGAGCTGAGCTGAAGAGCTTGCAGGGGGTGATTCCTGCTCTTCAGCAGTGATGTCTCAGCTGTACCTCCATGGTGGTTATCTACTCATAATTTTCTGCCTTTCATCTTCTAAAAAGGCAGGTGACTCTGAATAGCATGATTTGCAAATATCTGTAACATCTTTTATGTAACAGTAATTTAGGCAATGATATTCTGGTTCTAATAGTACGTTGCCCACTTTGATAACCAGCACATTAGTATCCGCTATTGTGGTAAGGAAGGCAATCCTACACATCACTTTGTCATTCTTCCCATCAGTTTGCATTTTATTCTACAGTGGATTAATTTCCAGCTCCTGTCTCTTACCTTGTCATCTAAAAAAAAAGTTGCCACACTGAATCAGATGGGCAGCCTAGCTATCTGCCACTCATGGGACTACTGCCTCCAACATAACTGCAGATTAAGCTCTCCAGAAAGCAGGTTTCCTCTTTGCTGTGCCACCATGACTTAGGCAGTGAGGTGATAGTGTAGATGCCAAGATGTGGTATAAATGCCTCTTTGGAAATAGTCTGGGAGTTTTTGTTATGGAATTTTTGTCTTTGTTCTGGATGGTGTGGGCTCCAAAATTGTTCCTTAATCTTTAGAGATAGACAATGAAAACAGGTCTTTCGCTGTTCCTGGGCTCTGATCTGAATTATTTCAGCATGGCACCAAAGGCTATGTTAGACATCAAAGGCATAATCATTTCAGTGTTAAAGTCTAGGAATTTATGGAAAGAGTGAATGGACCCCAGTGGTAACCTGAAAGGATGTGATGGTCAAAACTTATCCGGGCATCGGAACTGTCCTGTCTGCATCTGGTAGTCCTAACGTTTCAGGAACAGACAGGATGTCCAATCTGCTGCCTCATATATTTTCACTTAGCTTTCAGGTGGGAGGGGGAAACCAAATGATTCATTAATGAACTCAAGAAGCAAATGGACACTGTTAAGAGGAAAGGGGAAAAGACTTCCATTTGGAATCAACCATAAAAATAGCCAGTTCTAAAACATATTTTCTAAAACAGGAATGTGCAAACCCCTTGTATTTTAAATGCAAACAAAGCTGTTGTTGTCAGCTATTCTACATGTGTCTGATAAAAGCAGGTAGCCTTGCCCTTTTTCGATCAAGCATGATTATACAAATGAAATCCAGCAAAATAAATGTAACAAGATACTAGGTGTGTTGCATTGTTTCTGTATCACATGTTTTCCACTGAGCGGAAATGTAACGTTTTTTGGAAATTTCTCCTGGTGTGACTGTGCTAGCAGTAATATGAAAGTGGTGGGGGCTATAAAGCTGCTGTTTACTCAGTGAACTAAAGCACTTATTTCTGTCACCTTAGTAGGGTCAGCTCACTTCTGAGCCAAGCCAGCTAGCAGTTGGATGTGTTAAAAATATAAAATGAGGCTTAAGAGAAGGAAGAAAATTCTAAAATGCATTGCACTCAGCTGAAAAGTAGTGTTTCTTCCCTAAGACCTGACGATCACTGCGAATAGAAGGGGAGGTTGAATTTTGGGGGCACTGAATTGATCTCTTCAACAATCCACATATCTTAATGTAAAGCTACAGAAAGAAACCTTAGCCAGACTCTGCAGAAAGTTTCCTGATGTGAAGAGGTATGGAGCTCTTGGCCAGAGCTCAAGGGAACATTGTAAGGCTTAGATCTAATAGTAATTTCCATCAAACACACATTTTAGTCTTTTTTTCCTATTATTTCTAGAAATTAGAGGCTGAATGATGATAGTCAATGACTAATACCTGGTTATAATATTAGCTGTCTTTTTTAAAGGCTATTTACCTCCTTAACTCTTTTTTAGAAAGTCTTCCAGACTGAGTTCCATTCGTAATAATGACAAAAACCACAAGAAATGAGATGAAGGATTTACTCACTTGAAAGTGGAAGATATCTGTTCCACACTGCAAAGATACAAGTTAAAAGGGCAACTGAGCTCCCCCAAATCATCTGTTCATATCAACAAAGTGAATATTAATGAAAAACAAAATTGAGTTCTTCCTGTGGTTGATTTTCATTGCAGTACCCAGGTATTAAAAATGGCCATAGAAATGGAATCCATCAGTCATTAAAATAATTTTGGCTTCTCCTCTGTAGCAGACAAGTACCACTGCTGCCTGCAATGGCATGAGGCTGTTATGTGGAGTCTATTTGGACACTTTATACTATGTAGTGGAAGGGGAGGCAAAAACATCCAACCTCATCTCTCCCCATAACACAATCCAATGCTGGTGGGGAAATGTGCTTGTTCCAGAAAACACATTAGCACAGATCAGTCAACCCTACTATCCTGGCTGTCTCTGCATCACATATCTTCACAGTGAGGTTGTGCCCTAGAAGTAAATTGGTTCACTTCATTCCTGAGACTTAAGACCAATACTCACACAAGGACTTAGGCATTTGAAAGAGGATGTAAGCAAGTTAGTCAAAAATGGAGCTTTATAAAATGCCTGTTCAGCTGCTACCTGTTGGAAAGTGGGAATATTGGATATTTGGCCATAAAAACGTTGTCTGGAGAAATAGGAGGTGATGCTTTCAGGTTGCTTCAGATAACTCAGGGAGCTGATCCAAGGTATCCTATGAGTTGCGTGTGTGTGTTGTGAGGACGCAGCTGTTGAATGAAAAGTAGCGGTGGAGAGGAACTCCCAGTGCGTTTTGAAGATGCGTCATTCCCCACTGCTGGCCTTTCTGATGGTGAAGTGGTAGCTGCAGGAGAAGCTTCTACCAGGCTGTAGGCAGTGCAGGGCTCACTGCCTGCACCCAGAAGTGGGGTGGAAGTGTCTTTAGCATTGGCCTTACCAATGCTGCGCTGCCCGTTTTCCCCAATATCTGAGAAGGATAAGGGGACCATCTAACTCAAGGGTGAGGATTTGCTGTAGGGATGCGGTACCTGAAAGTTATGTTTTTGTTCTGAGGATCATGGGCCCCCATCCCTTTGGGCATCTTCACTTGTGAGATGTGTGATTAGGTGACCTGGGGCAAAATGTAGTTGCCATTAATTGGACCATCCATGTCACCAAAAGGCATCCTAATGGCAGGGTTAGGAACTCAGTCCTGCACAAGTGGGGTGTGGGGATACCATAGTGCTAGAGGGGCAGGGTATAAAAGAAATTAATCTGTTAAAACTCTACAGGGGAAATGTGTGTAGAATTGGCAAAACATTCAGGTACCTTGCCTTGAGGAAAAGGACAGTCACCATCTTGGCCAACAAACCAGGCAGTGAAGCAAAGCCCTCCACAGCTAAAAGCATGAACTTCTCCTAGAGCTACAGCTCTGCAGCTGGGAGCTGCAATAATTAATATCCTCTGTGGACTTGTAACAAATACCTGCCAGTGGTTTGAAGAACATCCCTCAGTCTCAGCGTTGACTCTGCTCCCTCAGTTCCCTCATTTTATTGTTGAAATATTATTTACCTCATAAATAAAGAAGCTGAAGTAATAGATGGGGACTGTTATTAAAAGGATGAACTCGGAAATGTTCTGACTATTGTCCTTCATACTTTTGGGGTACCTCATTTTGTGTCTTTATCACTCATTGCAGGCTAAGACTCTCTGAGCAGCAAATTAACTTGTAACTTACATGAAAATTTCCTTTTTCTGCTTTATTTCATGTGTTGATGTTACTAAACAGGGAAGCAATGAAGTCAATTCAAAAAAGGGCAGTAACAATCAAGGTAAGAGATGTGGTTTGGTCAGATGCCTCATTTGTGCTGGTGTTTTATCAAATTCCAGATTGCGACATCTCCAAATGCACACAGCACAAGTGCTCAGCTTGGTTTGCTTGTGCAGAATTAGGAGCAGCTATTTCAGCAGAGGCTGAGTTATGTGGACCCAGTAGTGACTGGGAACACTTGTTTCTCAGGAAGGTCTGGCTGATCTTGTGTTTAGCCCAAATTCTGTAAAACACTGAAGTTCTTCAGCATTAAGAACTTAAAGGGACGCTTGGACTCTTAAAATCCTATTTTCTCCCAGCTATGTTTGTAGGTATCACCTGCAATTGCCTTCACTGATGCACACCGAGCTAAAACCATTGTTTCCCTTTTTTGGCTTATTTACATGTAACAGCACTCTGCTTACACGTAGTGTCACTGCTTTTCCCCTAGTTATGTCTTGATCATATGACTGCTTAATTAAGCATGTGCTTAATTTTGTATAACTTACTTATTCAGGAAAGTTTCTCACTTGATTAAAATTAAGCATATGAATGTTGCATATCTGGGCTTCTAATTAGTTTTCTTGGCTGCTTGGGGTTTTTTATAAACCATGAAGGGAGCGAATGAAGACAAAGGAAAACTGTATCTGTAAAGGTAGTTTGGGGCTTAGCAATGGCATCTGACATGGCTTTTACTTCACTGAGAATAAAAAAATCAAGTCAACGCTTCCTTTTAAACTGCTTAAGGATTTAAAAGCTTCAGGGCAGAATGAGGTAACTGCTTCAGACTTTGCTTTAAGGATTTAGAGCCTGATTCAAATCCTATTGAAGTCAATGGAAATCATTTAAGAGATTTCACTGGGCTTTGGATCGGGCCCTCATAGCAAACAAGAGCCTTAACTGTGTTAAGGAGTTAATGTCCCTAAAGATGTTCTGGACTTGAAGCGGTTTAAGATCGTATGGTGAGGTTTTGGGTGTTGTGGTGTAATTCAGAGGAGCTAAACTCTTGCATTAAATGTGCTCTTCCGTACTGGTAGCCCTTGCAGTAGCAAAGCCTTTCGGACACCTGTCAAGGCAGCTCTAACTCATTCATTTTCCTAGAATGAGGTCTGTGCACAGCAAAGCTGCTCCCCCGAGTGTCTAAGCCCCTGACGAGCTGCATGGCTCACAGCTGGGACAGAGCAACATACAGGGCACTACCTGCTTGGGCAGGTAGCACGGGAGGATGTGTTGATGTGTGTGTGGCTGTGCAAAGATGTATATGCACACAGGCTGGGGGGGGAAAGCGTCAAAAGCCACATTAATAAATGCCCATTCAGTATACTGGCCACCTTCACCGGGTGTGATGAGCAGCTCCTCCTTTGGGGAGAGAGGGGCTGAGGCTTTATGGGCTTGACACTGACACTTTTTTCTGCTGTTGTGACCTTTCCCTCCAGCTGCCCTCGGGTCTGAACCCTGGATTTCAGCAGCAGGACCTTGGTGGGGAGGCTGACGCTCCCTTTCCCTTGCTACAGGCCAGTGTGGGGACAGTGCAGGCAAATTTCATCTCACTGACTCTGCCATCCCACCACTGAAATTTTACCATATTCTTCTTATTTAATCTGATATCCCTGAAGTCTGCCTCTAGTCACAAATTTAAAGATGTTTTGTGTTCTCTGTGACTGGCACAGAATATAAGAGGACCCTTTTACAGCCTTTGATTACATGCTATTTCTCCCTTCCTGGGTAATTGTTGAAGAGTGAGTCAGAAAGATGTTCTGATTAATTAATATGGTATTTTAGGATGCTTCAGCCTGGTAAAGTATGGACTAGAATCCAGATTTCCCACTTATCTGCCTTAAATACTCTGACCCTATCCTGAACTTCACACTTGCTGTATGAGTGTTTGTTTATGCTGGAATTTGCTACAGGAGGCCTTATTAGCTGGTGGTCAAGATTTTATTTTTAAATGGATCGTTAGCTTGTTACATACTCAAGGAGACTGTCGATGCATCTTTGCATAGGAATCCTTTCCTTCCATTCCTGTGCCCATAACGTGAACCTGCTTAGAGACTGTATAGATTTCCTTCCATTCGTGAGAAAATAATAATTAAAAAAAAAAAGCAGAGAAAAAAACCCAGGGAAGTAGCAGCAGTGGAAGTGGAAACACATTCTTTAATCATGGTAATGGAGCAGATGCTTCAATAGCAACAGCAGCAGGTCCAATAAGTGCTGTATCTTCTTCTTTCATCCCCCTCTAACCAGAGCTGCTAGCAACATGCCATCTTTCCTTCTCAGGATTTTGCTTCCAGTAGCATCTGCTGTGCCTCTTTCTCCTACATGCTGCAGCATATGTAGCTGCATCACAAGAAGCAGCCAAGTCATACACCGAGGTAATTTCTATTAATGATTTGTACTTGCTTAGTGGATAAAATCCCTATCTGTAGGCCTGATTCATCACAGCTGCTTTGTGCTACTAGTGTGCGCAGAGGAAGTGCTATGAGAACAGGTGGACGATTACTGGATAGCCCAAGACTGACAGCAGAGCAGGAGTGCTTGGATTAAGGGAAATAACTTCAGTGAGGGTAATAATAAGATCATGATTTTACATTTGTTGTAAGAGGTGGTGGCTGCTGGGTTTCCATGTGAAATTCTTTTGTGTTCTCACTGGCTTCTTTGACAGAATCAATTATCAGAAATTTCCAGTATGATTTCCAGAAGCATGTGTTTGCATATTTTAGATTAGAAAAAAGAAAAGGGTGGGAAGGGAGAAACTCGCATCTGTGGGGGTATATGCAAACTAAACTGAATCTCAGACCTGTACTCTTGCATCCATCGGAACTTTGCCTCTAGAGTAACCCAAATGTTGGCTGTGGCAGAGCCTATGTTTTGCCATCTCTTGAACTGATTTGAGGCTGAAACCTCAACATTCACTCTTGTGCTTGTAGAAACCCAGGTGTTTTTACCAAGCTTCTTTCTGTTCGAAGGATGACAAATGTGGAAAGGAAACACAGGTGCAGCACTCTGCACCTCCTGAGAGCCTTGTGTTGGTGTCCCTTGGTTTCAGGGTCAGCTGGAGGCTCTCGGGGAGCTCTCAGGATCAGGCTCACCAAGAATACAGTGTTTGAGCTAATATGCAAATTCTAGGTAGTGCAAACACCAACACAGTCAATTACACACAGCAAAAACATACACAACAGCCAGGAAGCCATATGATAGATATCATGTTGTGACTATGTTGTGGGACTTTCATCTTTATTGGCAAACATTTCAGGCAGCAGTTCAGATTTACATAGAATCACATATGTGCTTAAGAAAGCATTTTATCTCCCCCTTCCTTTTTACTGAGCTGCAGTTACTAATACCCTGCTACCAGTAAGTTATTAAGATATTTCAGTGCTCTTCAGATAATCACTCAAAATGTCAGTATCTTTTCCAAACCTTATCTAAATTTCTTGAAGTTATAAAACTGGGATGGAAATTTCAGGCAAAGTGGAAATTCTAAGCTGACCCTGTCTTTTTTTTTCTGTGATGTTTTGTTGTTTTTGGCTCTTGCAAGAGCCCAAAGGAAAGCGTGCAAAAGGAAAGCTTATTGTATTGAGAGAAGTCATCCAGAAACAACCCTTTTATTTGTAAAGGTATTAAAAGCAACAGACTTATTGTCAGTGTGTTGTATTAAAAAAAATTCTGGTTTGATTTCTGTCATGTAATAGGTTTGTAACTTAGACCATATTTCCCTAGCTTTTTTTACTTGCTCACTGATAATATCTTAAAAAAATATTTCTGTAAACTTCCACATAACTCTTCTGAATTGGGATTTTTCAAAGGGACCAAAGGGGCTTTGGTGGTTATTGAAAATCAGGCTCTGAATGATAGTCCTAAACAGAATGAGTATTATGTAGCCTTGTAATAATTTAAATTCACTAGCAAATAGAGTAGTATATTTTAAAATATTGCTTATATTCTCTATTCATGATATACCATAAATTCCTAGTATGAGCTGATTTTTCGTTTTTTCCTCCATGGTTCAGTTTGGTCTTTTTAAATGAAAATGTTTATGAGCACTCTACTCATTAAGTTACTCAACACCTAATGAATTTGGAGAAGGCCAGCAATCCCACTGTTGTACAGAGATTTTATCAGAAAAGTTTCCCCAAATACCATGTCTATCACCTATGGAAATTTTCTAAGATTCTTTCCAAATGAACAGTATTTAAGTATTTTTACAAAGAGCAATCAAAGCATGTAGCACTTGAATTTATGTTACATTAAAGCTCCCTGATTGTGCAATAATAAAAGATGAATGTGGATTTATATTGTATGCAAATTGATTAATCTTTTCATAGCATTGCTCAATAAAAAACATGAAGTAGAATCACAATGGTTATCTACTAGTACTGAAAGGCAAACATCAGAGGAGTTCATATAACATCCATGTGCAGCCATAATGTATACAGCAATTTTTCATCTCAGTTTTAATATAAAATACATGCAGTGTCTGTAGTAGTTGCAAAACATACTCAGGAATGGCAGTTGCAAGGCACAGGTTAGGACTGTCACTGCAGTACTTCTGAAGGACATGCTCTGAGATGCCTTTTTGCAAAGCCTTTGCAGTAGCAGCTGTTGGGAATGCAGAGGTGTCAGCTTCTGTTTTGTGATGGTATGTCTTGGAGGATGATGAGGCCATTCGTACTGTGACATTTGGGGCAAATATGTAAGACACCTTGTCCTGAACGTTCAAGAGAATATGATCTCTACTACTGCAACATCTGTAATCGTGGTGAAAACACGTTGCGAATAAAGAAGACAGCCTGGTGGAAGCATAAGCCTCTTAGGCACAGAAAGAGTTATCATGCCAAAGTGTGCATATTTTAATAGCAAGGATCATTAACAGCAAATGTTCTTAGCAAAATGGTTAGTTGCAAATAGAGGGCGCTGGGGCTCCTCAGGTGTCCTCAAATGTGAATTAGATTGTGTTTGCAAACTTTTTTTCTGGTTCATTGTACTGATCAGAGAGCGGTGGATCTGGAGGGGAAGGTAGCATTTCTGTATATGATTAAGATGTTGTAGTTGGGAGGGTTAGACTAAGATTAAAACAGAGGCATTCACATTTACTCAGTTAAGTGATTTTGGTCAGCCATCTCTCAGTAAGTCATTTAACAGTGTGTTTGAACATTTGTTCGAATAGGATGCAAGTGTTTATACCCATCAGCCATTGTGTGAATTCAGCCTATGTCTCTTAGGCCTAATTTCAGGTATATTATGAATTACTCCACCAGGAGCTATCACTTTCTAATGTGTTCCCACCTTGCACAGAGGTGGCTTGCTCTGTGTCTGGGCCTCCTGGGTGCTGCTGCAATACAAAGCTGTGTAATAATCCTCTAGCAATTACTGCCTCTGATCATGCAAAATATGCAGGGATAAATATGGCAAAAGCAAATGTATGACATGAGTTTGAGATAAGCAATATGGGCCTGTCTGAAGAAGGCATCCTGGCATTTTCCTCCTATTCCTCTTTCTCAAGAGCTTTCTTTCAAAGGTCTTCCTGCTGTCCTCTTCTGCACTGTTAAAAAAGTGTGTGCAGATGCAGTTAATTGGCTAAAAGGCAAGGTGCAACAAGCCCTGGAGCTCATTCAGGTCTCAGAAACATCCCCTGCTCTTCTATTTCTCCATTTAGAAAAAATACTGAAGTTCAGACATCTCCAAAGCCTTAGAGATTTTTCATTCTTAAGTGGTTTTATTTTGTTTCACTTTTCCTGCATGGAAATTGAAGTTGCAATTAATCTCTATTTACGAGGTTTTTGGAGCTAATGACTCTGTGCTTTAAAGCCTAGGGCATGACTGTCCTTTGGCACTGGGCTGGCTGGGTCCCACTCGCCTCCTAATAGCAGTGTGGGTAAGAGTGGTTGGGTGGTTTTACACTGGAGCTGGCTCGTGTCTGACTAGCTCAAAATGTGAATAGCATATATGGGATTGTCTGCGCTTAGCCAAGTGGACACCTGACCATGGAGTTAAGGCGATACCCTAACAGGCCTGGGAAAATAGAATCACCCTGATTTTCCCCACTTAATTGCTGATTGTGATTGTTTATGCAAAGTATTACACGAAGTTTTTTTATAGTGGTCTACTTCTGTTTTCTTATTTGCTTATTTAAAGTAGTAAATTCATATTCCTTCACACAGCACAATGCTTTTTTGTCATAAAATAAATAACTCAGCAAAATATCAGCATTACAAAGTGATATTATTTTTCCTTTGAAGGCTCCCTTTACACAGCATGTCATACTAGAGACAGTGCTGCTTTCAGATGATATTATGATTTTTTTTTTCTTTCTCCCTTTTCATTCCATTTTGGCTAAAGTTAATGGAACTGCACATTAATACCTCTATTACTGGTCTTTTTGTATTTCATCTGCAAAGCTGTTTACTCTTCCAGTGAGTGACAACAGAGGACATGATAGAGGCATTTACAGTAATGAATAGTCTAGAGGACGCTACCTGCACACCGCCTTTCACCCTTCACCAAAACACAAGATCACAGAGACTTGCATGCATTAGCTTGAGCCAGGATTAAATGTGCTGGTCCTTTGTGCATCCCATGGGCAGTGTTTGGCCATTGGGTCTCACTAAGAAAAGGCTCAGCCTGGGCATCTGTCCTACCTGTAATATGGTGCAAAGCGGACCCCTCCAAGGCAAGGTGCTGGCATGGTTTGCTGTCATTTATTTTAGAGCCAGGGAGTGCGGGAGCCCGCAGAACGTTAGGGCAGCTCCAACCCATTTAAATTAATCACTTCACAGGAAAATACAGCTTACTGCTACAAGACAAATTCACTTGCTGCAAACCCTTCGTGTTTGACAGGAAAAGTGCGCTTCTCTTTAGGACTCTAAACAATGAGTTGAGAAGCCTTTATAATTAACACTTTATTAAAAGATCCTAGATAAGCAGGAAAGCCATTGTCAACGTGCATGCTGTGTCCTCAGTAGGCACCCGGCTACATGTACATCATTTCCTCAAAAATCCTAAAGCTGAAAGAAGATCTATTTAACCCATCCGTTCCCTGTATGATGTCCTATGTCTTTTAGTACACCTGCCTTGCTTTAATAGCGTTGCAAGCAGGTCTTTTGTAGTTTAGTCCTAATTCTACAAATGGTTCACCTGAGGGAGAAGTGGG
Organism: Buteo buteo; assembly: GCF_964188355.1. Taxonomy (NCBI): domain Eukaryota; kingdom Metazoa; phylum Chordata; class Aves; order Accipitriformes; family Accipitridae; genus Buteo; species Buteo buteo. The sequence goes on along the minus strand of NC_134181.1, from coordinate 13,367,970 downwards.
AGCCTTGTCTGTGTCCCGAGTGGAAAGTAATACTAGGGATGTCTGGGTAGTATTGATTTTTGGTAACAGCAATGAATTTAAAATAATCTTGGTCTCATGAATGACCTCTAAAGGGCTATTTATAGGAAATGTTTTAAAAATGAAGTGTTTTTTTATTTTTCACATAATTTAAAAAACTTATTCTGGGTCAGTTTTGCACAGAACTGAATAGAAGAAGCTTATCCAAGTTTTTGAACTTGGGAAAACTATATATGTAAGGAAGCAGATAGAAAACAGCACTGACATTAGAAGCTCAGCAGTGTTTTGGATAGTGTTCCCCATCTAAGATGTACAAAATACAAGTGGTCACAGAGGGTTCTGCTTCTGGAGGGTCCCCCAGTGCTCTCATATCCCTATGGGAGAGCAATCATAGTCAGTCATCTTAAAGAACTGGCTTCTGTAGCAAATAAATGTATTTACATACTGAGAGCTGAAGCCACAACATCAAAGACCCAGCTGAGGTCAGGTGCCTGTTCATTTCAGAAAGGTATACTGGATGCTGTCACCAAGGCTGTGAACACTTTACATCTATAAAACATCAGTTACAAAAGCACAGAGTATAAAGCTTTCAATTTAAAGGCTAGTAGCAGATTCCTCACTTTCTGATAACTTCCCTCCCCCACAGGCGTGCTCAAGCTTATCCTTCTACAAGTCAATCAATGCTTAGCCAAACAAGCGGGGCTTCTGCTCTCATCTCCAGCCTGGTACCTTGGGGTCAAGACTCTAGATTTTCCCTCATCAAAAAAAGAAACCCCTTCCCCCTTCAAAGCCCCACCCAGCATGAGTGCATTAGCCACCTGAAATGATGCCAAGTCAATAATACTGATATGCTGTGAATTTTAGAGAAAGATCAAGAAAAGGCAAATTTTGTGGTTGATTGCTCTAAAGTAAGATTAAATCTAGAAATATCAAAAGGCTGATGACCTCACAGGGATGGGGTAATGCCTAAAAGATATGATATTCCTATGCATTATTGAATAGTATGCATGTTTGCTCATCCCTTTAAAAGAGTAAGAGCATTGCAACACAGAACATCTGCCACTAGTTGTAAAATTCCTGGAAATACAGAGAAAAAAGAGAAGAAGTTTCTCTGTAAATGAAACAAAACATAGGAAGTTGCTTCTTTTTGCTAAGTCACTGCTTTCTGTGGCTTTTTGATCCATTTCTGAAAGGACTGGCAGTTCAGTTGGTAATTAAACAGTCTCTGGAAGAACACAGGCCTTTTGGAGTGTTTCGAACAGTCTCTCAGTTTTCACCTCTTCTCAGGATTTCTTTGAAGAGCCAAAGTCAAAGATGTATTTTCAAAACATGTCTCAACTTTGTGAGGTGCAGACAGAATGATCTAGATGACTTTCATTGCACAGTGGGTACTTCATGCTATATAGTGCTCAGACATGTGCAAATGTTACTGGATGTCCTTTAGGTTTTGAATTATTTTGTTGACTCCATTCAACATCTTGAATACTACTTGGACAATACTTTCTAGGTCAGTTTTTTATGCAATTCTTAAAGAAAAAGTATACTGTGTTTTAGCTGTTGCTGTATAAGCATGTGAAATCCAAAATATAATTTCAGGACAATGAATTGTTGATTGCAATATACTTCAGAAAAGAAACTTCCTAGTTTGCAACATTATTTTCAGTTTAACAGGAACAATATATAACCTTATCTTTTTAAACAAAATTAATTCATTTTTTGCTTAGGGACACTGTAGTTGTTTAGGATTGAATTCTCAAAAAGTCTAGGCATTGGGCTGGTGCTGCTCCCTGTGAGCTCTGGGATGAACTCATTGACTTCAATGGTGGCAGAGTTGCAATGCTGCGGCTTTTCAGGGTCTTTCTAACATTCATGTGCTCTTAGATTTGGAATAGGAATGGACTGGTGGATGTCCAGGGTCCACAGAAAGTAATACCCCAGCCAGCTCAGAAATCCCTGCAGGTACAACCCAGAAGTGAAATTCCCTTTTGACTGTTCTGCTCTGCTGGGCTGCACAAAGCTCCACAAAGTCCCCATGAGCTCTTTAGGGAAGACCCATGGAGAAGCAAAGGTGGGAAGTTCTTGTGCTGGTCCTTGGAATAAGGGGACTTTCATCAGCAGTTAACTGAAAGTTGTCATTCCCAAGTTTTTTGAATGTGACCACAGCTGTGTACAGTCATCTATTCAGCAAGTGGATACAAACAAACTGGAAGCATATCCGTATTTTGCAAAGAATTTTGAGTGTTCTGAAAAGACTCATTAGGAACATTCCCATTTATAAACCTCCATCTACTGCACTATGATTTAATTGTACTTGCAGATTTAATTGTACTTGCAAATAATTAAACAAATCCACGAAATGTTTGCGTTACATTAATTTACTTCACTTGGCCCTGCAATATTAGAACCGTAATTACTTACATATTTCCCTTTACTATTTTCTAACCTCTCTTTGTAAATTGTCAATAAGTATTCTGGAAACAGTTGGATTAAAAAAAAATACCAAGTATGTGTCTGATTAATATTTTAAGACCATGAGGATCAAATCTAAAAATGTGGCTTTTTTTTTTTTAACAAGTTCAAATTAACTGATGAAGCTGTACAGTGTGTATTCAGAAGCCCCTTTTTAATCGTTGAGTGGTATGAGGTTTTATACTTCAAAATGCAACCACCTATACAGTAAGCACTAAAGTAGAAGGCAGGATTCAATTTGCACTGGTGGGATGGCCATGGAGCGAGCAGAAGGTGCGCTCAACGCCCCAGCTATACAACGAGCTGTACATTTGTACAATGTACAAAGACATCTTAGGCAGATGTCTTTCATATACTGTCATGGGAACTGGCGTGGGGGCATGTGGTGTCCTCAGAGCAACTTCTCCCCTAGCCAGGGTGCTCCCTCGCAAGGCTGCAGGGTCCCTCCTCTCCTTCAATAGGCATAAACCCCTCCGTGTTAGTGACAGGGTGATTCCCCATGGTAAGAGACCCCTTTTCTCTGAAGGGCGAGACATGAATGGTGACACATGGAAACTCCTTAACGTTTCCCTTGAGATTTTTGGTCAAGGCTGGTAATCACATGGGTTGTGGTCCAACACTCTGCACGGGGACAAAGGTAAATTCAGTGTTTGGAGGTGTCATACTTTTTCAGTTTCTGTTTCCAAAAAGTGATCCAAGTCCCACTTTTCAGAGAAGCATCTATGCCCATGCCCCTGCCGATGTTAATTTGTGGTACTATAGTCTCTTACCTAAGGAGTATCAGCAAAACTTCCTCCACTTTCCTCCGTTAGGGTTGTGCAGTGTCTTCCTGCGGCCATAGGATCCCGTAGGAGGCTTGGGAAGAACATACCCATTCAGTGACCAACTCCTAAGAAGAACAACTTCATTGCTCTAGGACCAATATTTCACTTGAAGTAACTGGTGGGTTCTTGATTCCCCAAGGCCCTATTCCTCCATGTTATACACTGTTAAGTAGCTGTCATGTTCCACCCCAGAAGAGAGTGCATTTCGGTGATGGGTGAACTAATTCTTATTCTTTCTGCTTCATTGATATAATGGGGTGTCATTAATCTTTGTAAAGTCTTTGGAGGTTGTCATATGGGAGATGGTGTCCATGTGACAAATATTAAATTAATTAGGACTAGTAGCATTCTGTTTAAACAAAAGAAAAAAAAAGAAAAAACTGAATTTCCTCTGTAGTGGCTATTTATTGGTTTTGTGAGTGGCACTGTAGGATCTGTACAGAGTAGGATCATGTCAGAGAACACAGTGATGATCTGAAAGGTAAAACTATCCTCTGCTGATAAACTTTTACTGCCATCAGTTGAGGAACAGTTCATTCCCTGCACTAAATTCAAAACCATAATCCCTTAGGGAAGAGGCTAGTGCATTAAGGACAGTGCATCCATCAAATGTACCACCCAGTCCCCTCAAGCTTTTTCTTTTTGGAACGGCAAGTTTTATGGGATTTCTGCCACTTAGTACCTTACAAGAAAAAAAAAGTGTTTAAAAAAAAGACACAAAGCTGCCAAGTTTGGCATAAGCCCCACCGACTGTCCTGGCATTTGACACAACCATGAACCAAAGCATCCAGAAAGAGCACTCTGAACTTCCTCCTGGTTAGGTCAGTCCTGAAGTTTTTTCCCCTGGCAAAACCAACACTGGAGATCAGAGAAGATCTACCTGTGTAAGGACACTAACATTTGCTCAGGGATTTGTAGGAGTATTTGGGAGTATCCTGGTCAGATTGCTAATGGAGAGACAGCTAGCAAGGGCAATGGTACTAGTAAATCTCTGCTCATCATTCGGTTGGTTAGGCAGCTGCAAATGTTTTGAGACCTGGAGGGCTGAAGCGCAATGTTAGCTCGGGAGACCTAAGGAGCCTTCAAAACAGATTTAGATGCCACCCACAGCAACCCTTCTCATTGCAGTGTTGTAGGACTTAAGGGAAAGCTACAATTATTGAAGGCATAGAGCTGGATCTTTTTAAAAAAATACCTTTGGACATTTCTCTTGACATTTTTTGTGTGCCTCTGAAATTTCATTTCACATATCTTAAGGGAAATCTTTGATTGTCCAATCAGAATAGAAAAATAACAGCATCCCTTGCATTTAACTTTATTAGCCAGCATAGTATCAGGCGGTAACGCCTTCATTATAGCAATCTGAGTACTTCCTGAATAATTCAGAAGTGCCAAACAGAAGACTTGTTGCTTGGATGTGCTAATGAAAATATCAAGGGAATTAATTAACAGTCAATTATATCAATTTTAGATTTGGACATTGATTATGACGCTAAAAGCAAAATCTACATTCTTACCCTACATAATTTCTTACTTCTGAGTGCTATAACTCAGCTTAATAATTCCAATCAGAAGTGTAAAGGAAATACAAATTCAGATTATTTTCACTCTTTCTCCCTCCTTTTCAATATGCTCAAGATAAAGAAGATAAAAGGCATGGTAGAAACATATACGTACCTCTTGTAACTGTGTTGATGCAGATTTTGCTAGTTTGTGCTTCATAGTAATATGTTTGGGGAGAGAGTTTGAATTCAGGGGATAATAAAAATACAATATGGGTGTGTATATTTATATTTTCAAGTTTATTTCTAAACTGGAAAAAAGATTATTTGATATTATTTGGTATTTTAATGTATCAGTTTTTTAAAAGGGAAGGTTTGATTTTTTTTAGCACTCCACAAGCAGCAAAGTTTATCTAGAAGTGTTTTGTTGAACTCCACATGTGCTTTAAAAAAAAAAAAAAAGAGAACATTTTCTGATCTTTGGTGTTAGAGGAAAGCATTTCATTGAGATCAGTTTTTGCATGATTTGGCACAAGTTGTCTAGACTGGTTTATGAAAAATGACAGCTAGTAGGAAAATAATTAAAAATGTATTTTGCTGAAAGCAAAAATATTTTTGGAATCTATAACAACCATCTTTAATTTGCCATCCATTTCCACAATTATTTTATATTAACTGGAAGATTTTGTATTCTAGAAAACATGTCTATTGATAGCTGAGCGTTGATAGCTTTCTGGTTTGATATTCTCACAAACTTTGCTCTTGTAACAAATTGGCAAGAGCTGAAAAAGTGATCAAATAGTACATTCAAATCTCTGTGGCATCCTCTATGAATTATTACGATTGACAGTAGATGGTGATAGGACTCTCTTCCATGGATGATCCGTTCCAGTATTTTGGCTGGAGTTGAAAGAAGCATTGCTTTACTTGGAGCTGATATATTTTTTTCAGGTTTTAATGTAGTAAAGCAATGTCCCCAGCTGAAAAAAACTGCAACAATGCAAAAGTCTGATAAATGGAAAATTCATAATCTGGAATCAAAACCATGTATTATGAAATAGGTCCTTCTCAGATAATGAAGGAGCTGAACATGGAAATGTCTGAGCATCACCTAAGACTGGGCCTGCTCCTTAGTATTATTTTCAAATAAATGTTCACTAATTGCATAGTAAGCTTCAGTCTCAAGAGGCCACTATCTACTTTTGCAGGTGACAGTGGGTAAGCATGGAGCCTTTGGGAGGGCAGATGAGGCGAGGGTTTCCCACATATTCAGCCAAGCCCAGTCCCTTCCCAGGAATGGCATAAGTAATTCATTTCAATGACTATTATGTTGGTGTAAATTTATGATTCTTGAGTTACATTTCTGATTCAGTATTTTAGAGATGAGAAATCAAATCGGAAAGACAGCAGTGAATGTGTTATCATTTATTTTAAAGCTGGAGATTAAGTTAAAGTATCAATAAGAATAAACTGATGGCTGAAAATGTGCCTGATAGGCCATTGATCTGTACCTGTCATTCATTGTTCCCTGGTATTCTTGGTGAGCGCTTTATTTATCACACTGTCACTCTCCTATCAAGTATCCATTGCACACTGGATCCAGGGTTAGAAGTCCAGAACCAGCTCTCTTATGAAGAAATTCAAATATCGTTTCACCACGGGTACCCCTAAAAGCTACAGAATAAGTAGCTCTGTACACTGTATTTTCTAAGCTGTGTTCCAGTTTTGAATGATACTGAAAATTCCCTAAAATTCCATGTTTAGACATAGGGAATTACAGTCAGTGTACAGCCCTAGGTGAAGCAGGTGCATTAATGTTCTCTCTTTCAGGCATGTGAAATCCTGGTTAGGATACCTGCAATAAACTCCTATAAAGCGCTTTGAAATCCTCAGTGAAAAATGTCTCACTGATGGATTGGCCAAGTGCATGATAACTGCCCAGCTGTGCAAGAAAGGTTTTACCTATCAAACATTCAGCAGGAATATTGCTGTGTACCACACTTCTCAGGCATGGGACTATAGCGAGCTGTCTCTTGATTTATGTCAATAAAGTAAGTTGTTGTGCAAAGTTAAGTAAAAAAAAACAACTTTAAAAGTTTAAAATGGTATGTCTACCTCTGACAATTCATACTGAATATTGGAGCTGTTTCTTTTCTGGCCCCTCGTCAGTTAACTAGCCACGTCTTCTCTGCTGTGTTGTCCCCCACCATGTGCAAGTGTCACAGATCTTCAGCCGCCTCTCCTCTGTGGTTCTACCCATCCTGCCTCATGGGTTTTCATTGCTGCCTTATCTCAGAGCAAAATTTTCTCCTCAATTGATATGCATAGTCAGACATAGTTAATCCTTGCTTATCTTATCCATATGTCTAAGTATCCCAGAGATTTAAGAAACACCAATAATCAGTTTTATAAGGGACAGCAGACAACTCCCAAACTTTTTGCAATGTTTTGGGGCTCACATAAACTAGTAAATGCAGCTCACAATGTCTTCCTGTGCTTGGACCCCAAACTCAGATGTCAGTGGCCTTGTGTCTGCACAGACTTGGAGAGAAAGTCCTGAAATCAGTGAATGATTGCAGGTTTGCATGCGTATAACTGACAGATTGTGTCCTCGATACTCACGATCTTTCCTATGGCATTAACTAAATGTGTACAATAATTTATGTTGTCATTTAAATTTAAAAGAGACTTGCTGGGCAGCAGTATTTTGCCTGTTAAATCTTGCGAAGCACACCTTGAACTGCATTTTAATATGAATAGGTAACTAATGCAGATCACAGAAAAACAGACAGTGCATGATGTGAGAAGAACCAAGCAAAAAAAGTCCGGGGTTTTACACGAGCTGAAGTTTGTGAATGATTTTCCAATGCAAAGCATATTGTACTAATCCAGTTTTGTGTGAAATGTTCTTAGGATAAGCTCCTATCCACTGACCCACCAGTTGTGTATGATATATACAGAGAGGATATTAGTTATGGATTACAGACATCTTTCTACAAAGCATTTTAAGTCCTGCCAATTGCAAGACAGGAGCTATTGTTCTATGTTGCCCTCTGACTAAGCCTGCCTTTCGATTAGTAAATGCCCCTCTTGGAGTTTCAGCTGTACAGCCTAGTGCCGAAGCGCAGGTTACCGTGCAGAAGTCCACAGCAGCGGTGGGACAGCAGCTCTCACCAAGAGCAGTAGAAATCACCCCTGTGCATCCAGACCTCTTAGCGTATGGGCTAAAGGCATTTGTCACAGCCAGGATTTCTATCTGATGCTGGAGGCAGTTGAAGCGCAGTCCCTCAGGAGCAGTTGGGTTGGTGGTAACCAGCAGGGGTGAAACCAGAAGGTATGGCCCCATTGCAGGTCCAGCTAGAGAGCCAGCCTGACTTTCATCCCCATGGCCGGGGAGTCTGGTTTGAAAACCGGGCCATTGCGTGGGAGAAGAGCCAGGGGAGAGTGCCACCTCCGCCTTTACCTCCCGTAACAGGCAGGGGACGGGCGCAGAGACGCAGCATGCTGGTGGCACTGGGGCTTATCCCGGGGCCACAGGGGCTCCGGTCGCTGCCGAGCTGTGGGCAAGAAACAGATGTCGACAACTGGAGCTCCTCCACTGTCCCCAACCTTTGCATTTCTTATTTCCTTATTCCAGCTCCTCCCCGCCTCCCTCTCCTGCCTTATTGGAGTCATTAATGAGGGTGTAAGCCATCCCCTTACTAGACAGGCATACATTTTGGGCTTGATGACCCTGATCCTCCTCATGCTCAGCCTATCTCCTTTCAATTGTTTCATCAGCTGCGTGACTGCCGGCTCACACCTGACAAGTGACAAGTCTCAGGCTCCTGCTGACTAGATAATCAAAGTCTTGTCAGAGCTGTCAATACCCTGCAGATAGGAGAGGACAAAGAGAGGAAAGGTTTCTACAGAAACCACTGCCTTCAAAAAATACTGTCGATTCTTCTTACAGAAATCACCTGTTTGTTTCAAAACATTATTTATTACTGAAAATACGGTCTCTGCAGAACAAGCATGCAAGAAGAATAATGACAGCAGCTTTTAATGACATAGCCCTCCAAATCTGCCGGCCCCAATGTTTTGTTGGGAATTGTTTTGAATCCCTGACTAAAGGGAAAATATTAATATTCAGCAGTCATTTAACCTTCCTGAAGAATTTAAGGGGGATCATTTCAAGCACAACCATAATTATCGTTTGATAAAAACCACATTTTTTTGAAGCAAAGAATGCACAAGTATGTTCTAGTCTAATATTGCAGACCAAGTTTATTTATGATCTTTTCCAATTTTGGAACATTTTCAAATGCAGATTTGATTTAAAATGTTAATTAAAGCACAGGGCCAGTTTTTTTCCCTTATTTACAGAACTCTAAATCTGCAATCTACTGAAGTTGATGAATTTCATCTGGGTTTCACTAGCACAAGAAAGTGTCATATCTGACACACAGTTATTTGGGTATTCTAACATATTTACAGTCAGAAGTATGTGTTAATGTTTTGAGACTTTGGGACGGACAGATGTTCTGAATGTGACGGATTCAAGAGATTTTTTAATACTTTGTGTATTAAAAAATAAATGACCTTTGATTTGAAAGATAGCTATGTCTGGAGAATAAAATGACATTGCTTTTCACAGCTGAAAGTCCTTTAAAATAATATCAGAGGTGAAGTTTCTGAAGACCTAGTGACTGTTTAATATATACCATTTACTGTAGCACCAGAAATAAAGTAGTGGGTCTGGCCTGCTGCTGAGAGAAAGACATATGGCATTTCTTGCCTCAGAAAAAGAAGTCTTTAAGCAGAGTTTTCATCAGCACTTTTCATGTGCTTGCCTTCAGTACCACTTCCAGATAACTCGCGGTTCGAAAGAAGCGCCATCGTTCAGTCACTCCCCAAGCCCCGCGTGCAGCACAGCCCTTTTCTCCGCTTTTATGCCTATTTCTTTTTATTAGGAATGGCTTTGTTAGACATCAGCCCTTATCTGTCTGAGCTGTGTTCAGCTGTCAAGTGCTGGCTGCCTTTTGCTGCTTGTATCGGCAGTCAGCATTAGACAGCAGAAGGTGGCAGGAAGACCTGGAAGTTAAAGCTTGCTAGATCCCTGGTGTGTTGCTACCAGGGTCTGTGGGTTTGCTGGAGAGGTTGGGTGCGGGACACACAGCCTGAGGGAGGCAGGCAGCCAGGGACGCCTCACCAGCAGCTCCCTGGTGGGCTCCCGTGCCACCACCTTTGAATTGCTGCACTGGGGGACGAGGAAGGCAGGTGTAATGCCAATACCCTGGGAACACCCACCCTCAGGGCATTGCCAGCCTGCTGGTGGTCCAGACTGGGTTTTTTTGGGGGGAGAGAGGGCTGCTGAGAGACCCTGAAGATATTGTAGTGTTTGCTCCTGCTCCACTTGGTGTGGAGCCAGTGTTTTTGTCTGAACACGAGTGCTGGAGGTAGGAGAGCACTGGGGATGGTTGTCTTGGGGCCAGCTCCCACCTCTTGGCATGCTGCAGTGGAGGAGAACAGCAGGATCAATCCTGAAACCTCAGCCGTGATGGGCACCTCTGGTGTGAGCTGAGAGGCCCTAGGACGCCGTCCCAAGCACTGCCCAGCCTCACCGTGTAGCTGTTGACTCCTCTCGGCAGTGGTGGCTGCCGCCAGAGCTCAGAGGAAGTTTTCAGAGAGAAAGGTGTTTTTTTTTTCCCATCAAAAAATGCCGATTCGTCAAAAGCAAAACATTTCACAAAAACATCTGGCTTTCAATGAATCTTCCCAGAGAACCTAGCCTGCTAAGCAGATTTTCATTGTAAATCTGTCTGGTTCCCTGCCAGGTCACCTGCGTGGCTCCATGGCTGCCTGCCAGCACTTGCAGCTCGAAGGTAGCCACACCAGAAAGCCTGCCCCGCATCACAGACTTTGGTTTTCTGGATTTACATCTGCATAGGAAGATCCCGTCCCCGGACACAAGGAGACTTCCCAGGCAGACCCCCAGGCTTCCAGCAGGCATAGCTCTGGGCAGCTCTGATGGATTTCCATTCTGTGAAAAGTTTAGGGAAAAGAGAAGGGGGGGCGGGGGGGAGAGAAAAAAGATTGTTCTGATTCTGAATGGAAACTGATTTCAAAATGCTGACATTTCCTGAAGACCACAAATTCTGAATTTTGGAGGTTCCCAAGTGCCAGTAGATAGAAACAAGCTAGCGAGGCTCAGAGGTAAGATGTGGGATGCGGGAAGCCAGCTTGATGCTTCCAGGTTAAATGCATTTAGGTATATCATACAGAAACAATCCTATTTGTGTGACATACGTATATTTACCCACAAAACAAGTATAAGCGATATCACTGGACTTCAGCGTTTATTTCATTAACGTTATTTAAAGTAAATAAAAGTTATCACATGTGCCAGCTTGTAGCAAATACTTCTTTTCTGTATAATTCTTAAACCTCAAAAAATACCTTTTAAGTAATTTAATTTTTGTGTTTAGTTAGCATACAATGCATGTCCTGTTAAATCCTGATTAAATACATAATTAGGTGTATTTAAAGTACTTAATTTAAAGTATTAGTGCTTATTTAGACAACAGTTTTCTTATTAAGGGTTAGTTTATTTGTTAATCAAATGTCACTTAAAATGTAGAGTGGGTGGAAAAGAGTAATTGTATGATTTACTTGAAAGAAAGCTGTAGACAAAGTAGGTGGCAGAGAGTAAACAAGAAACTGTTTGAATGAAGAGCACTATTATGTGAGTGTTTCTAATTTTATCCATCTGCCTCGAGCATAGAAATTGAAGGGAAGGGAGAAGACCGAAGTCTGGAGCCCGTGCTGGGTCAAACAGCTCAGCAGTGCTCGGCTGTGTTGTGGGAATTCCCTTCATTTTTCTGAAACAAAGTTTTCACCATGTAACTGGTGGAAATGCTTTGTTAAAGTTGTTGCATCTTGAGATAAGGCAATGCATTCCTTGTGGGTGGGACATGGCCACTTCCACCCTGTTTGTCGCTGTGCCCTCCCCAAAGCTAGCTGGAGGGAACATGGTTGAGAGAGGTGGCTTTTAACGCCGCTCAGGTTTGTGCTCCATGGCTCTGAGACAGTTTAGTCACACTGCCTGCTCTTGGACAGGCAGTACTAGGAAGGCTTACTGGATAGAAAAGTTTAAAAAAGTCTTTTTTCCAGAGTGTTTGGGGCTTTGAAACTGTTCTTTGTTTCAGGCTTTGCAATTGCTGATTGTTTTCAGTTTTGACCACAAGGTAAAAAAAAGGCTGCATTAAAAATCATATTAGAACGGTTACTGAAATTTTGGATTAAATTGTCTGCAACTTTCCTCAACAAAGGAAAACTCCTGTTTAACATGGCCCGTCTTTGACACCTTTGTTTATGACAGCGTGACAGGCAGCCCTTCCCTTAGCATGGCATCACTGCTTTCCCCTTCCTTTCTGAGTTTCAGAAGGTGGGAAAAGCCTCAGCTGTTTCTGGCAGAAGTAAATGCTGATGAAGTCTCAGCTCCTCTGAAAGGTGGGAGCTGCACAGCAGTGAACAGAGCTGCAGTTGGATTCCCCAGCCCCGCGGGTTGCCTCTGTGCTCTGGGGGATGCCCAGCACTCCTCTTGCTTCCTGGTGGGATGGTGAAGCAAAGAGATGGGTAGGGCTCATGTCACTTGTTAATTATTCAATTCTCTGCATCATCTGAGAGCTAAACAGCCCCATTTCCAAATTTAGAATTTTCAGATTGCATTTGCAACATGCTGAGACATCTCTCTGGCAGCACATGAGGTTCTGACATCCAGGGTTTGTGGGACTTCTGAAGCTTCCCCTGTAATTAATTTGTCCTGCATGGAGAAGGCATGGGGTAGTGACAGATGTGAGTATGATATGACAGTGAAGCAGAGAATTATTCAGAGGAAAAATTAGTAATTTGTTTCTTCTTTAGGAATTCTCTTTGTGGACTGCTTGGTAATTGTGGAACTCACACAAAATCAGAAATATTTGGCTAAGTTTTTGTTTCTTTTTTGGAGAAGGGTATAACATTATTGGAATTTGACCTATAACATGTACACTTCCTGCTTGTAAATCTGGTAGTTAGTATGTCAAAAACCTTTTATCAGTTGTTTCAAGATCATACTCGGGACTGAGTGGGTTTCCAACAACGTTCTGGGGAAGTTTGTATTGAAATCTCTTTCCAAGAGGTATTTGAGCTATCTGCTGGTTGTGTGAAGAATGCCAGGCGTTGCACAGTGCCAAAACATGATAATGGACGCACTCTCGAGGAGGCTGCTGTGGCAAAGGCTTACTGTTTCCTCCTCTGAGGAAAGATAAGCAAACTTAAAGCTTTGTGTTTCGACATGCAGAAGATGTGTATTTTTGTGGAAACATCATGACAGTTATATACAAAATGTTAATGGTCTATTAAAGCAGACGTGGTAACTGTGAGGTTGTGCATATCATCAGTTCTGTCTTGTGTTGAGTAGGTTGTTGCCTTCTCTGGGTTGAGAAAAGTCTGTATCATCTAAATGATGCTGTTGAATGAGTAATTCACAATGAACCATGTGTCCAGTTGATTTAGACTCTTTTTCTGTTAATTGTGTTCAAAGTCGGCTTTACTGAAGAGGTAAGAAATTATCAAATAAGTACTTTATTCCTTTTCTCATGCCAAGAACCTGCCCCACCACAGAATCACTGGTAATGGTACAGGGCATTCTGGATCTGCTTTTTCTGGACTCTTCGTGGTCTCTAACCCCCTCCTCCATACCTCGGGATATCTAGCCCCTGTGGTCCTCTCCCCTATTGTTGCAGAATTTCCTCCTGTGGCTTTAAAGTGATTGCCAGGTACTTTATGGAGAAGAAAATTGGGGCAATACTCACAAAGTTTTGGCATTGATTGTCTGGTTGGCATTTGTACTGGTAGGTATTTTTCTGAAGCTACTCAAAAGTTTCTTACCTGTATGATCCTCATGCCCCTCTGGGACTGCTTGACCTAATACTCTCTAGCGGAGAACAGCTTGCTTTTACTCCATGTTTCTTTCAACAGTTTTCATAGGCTAGTGGGATGAACGTATCCATGAAAAATGAGGATAACTGAGAAATACTATGGCTTCAATGTCTTGCCAAGGTTTTTTAAATATTCAACAATAAAAGCTGATTTTTTTTTTTTTTTTTAAGCATGAATGGAGAGAGGAAACTCCAAAACAAGGCTTTCTGGTATGTAGGAGAACCAGCTTCAGGTTCTCATACTGCTGGATTTAGGACCTCCTATTTCATGCACTTGTTGGTACCACTGGGCTGTAGCCTCTCCTTCTCCATCCCATGTCTGAGACATTGTTCCTAAGGATGCTGACATGTTGCATGAAACATGTAAGTTGTATTACATCACATTTTTCAGTGGAGAAATTTCACTGAAGAGTTCTCACAATCAGCTTTTCATTTACACTTCTTTTCTGTCGTTCCTTTCCCTATCCCAAAATATTATTTAGACAGGAGTTTGGGTCATGACTCCTTGCAGAATTCGTATTTAATATTTCCTTAATATAGAATCTAAATTATTTTTGGTAATCTATGTAAAGATTATGTATAATACAATTAATTGATATAAGTGGTTTCAATTCTCCTTAATATGACAAATCTCTAGTGTGAAATATTCTTAGTTAATGATCAACATAAAATAGATAGAGTTCATTTTTAATGCAAGTACAAGATTTGAATTAATTTGTAGTTAGAGCAGAGTTATTAAACTGTATAATATATACACACATACATTCCCCTCTTTTGTTTTAAAGCTTTTCACATTCAGAAGATATGCTGATATGGTTGGGATCTTTCTATCTAAATTCTTTTTCTTTTCCATACTGAACCACTAACAAATATTTGGGGTTCCTCCACAATACACCAACACTTCTCTGTGCTAATACTCTCATAACTGACTTGCATTTTGGTTTGCAGTGACTCGTGTTTCCCATTGATACAGATTGTTAGGTGTGTAGGGATGAACCACTGGCTCAATTTCCACCTGCCACAGAAGTACCTTCTGTCTCTGAGGCTCGAACCTGCTCACTGCAGCACGGTGTTGCTGAAGGCTGTGCTGGTCCACATGCAGAGGTAAAATCTCTAGCAGAGTGCAGCAGGCATGGTAGGTTTGCACAGACTAATCTACCTTGAGCAGAGTATTAATGCAAGCAAAAGAGAGCACACAAGAGTACTGGTAAGGGATTAGCATAAAACCATGTACATTATCATGGTCTCACTTTCTTAAATTTAATGTGAGTGATAGTCTTTAATATTACTATTAAATTTATAGCAGTGAGATAAGCGTCACATTTTCCTACAATTGCCTTAAAGATGGGCAAAAAATATTGGGAGAAGTGCCAAATGGAATTTGAATGTTGCTTAAAAGATGCGTGGAATGGAAGAAGCAACTTGCAGGGAACATCTGTTTCTGCTGGACCTTGTCACTTTTCTGTCAGTTGTAACACGGAGTTAATCAGATTCCTTTAACTTTAAAAACTGGTGTGTTTAAAATGCAGCACAGATCAAAAATAACTATCCAGTGTGCTGGAGTCTGTACATGTAATGGAGTTATTTTATAAATGAGGACAGAGCTCAGTGTAAATGTACCTGCTTGTATTCTCTCCCAGTACTGTGTATGAGTGAGAGCTGGAGGGATTTAAAGTGGTTTAATCCTCACTGTTCTTCATATTCCCACTGTTTCACAGGTCAGTGAGCTGCAACATTTGTGTTGTGTTTAAAGATACATATTTTAATGTATTGGCTAGATACCAAAATTCGTCCAAAGAATACAACTGAAAGGCTTCTTTAGTTGTAACTGCCTTGTTTGGCTTATGTAGCCCCAAAAAGTATATCAAAATAAGAGTGTAATGACATTCCATGCTACTGCAGAAGCTCTTTGTGTTGAATGAACCGTGCCAGCCCTCGACCCAAATCAGCCTGAGGGTCTGGGCCAGCATTTCCTACCCTGGGTGTATCCTCCAGTTGCTTTGTGATGGGACAAGTTAGTGTAGGATATACTGGGGGAAGGAATGAGAACCTCTGTCTTCTCTTGAGAGGACCAAAACATCTGCTCTATTATGTGTTTCCCAAAGCTTTTCTGAAAGAAGTATTTTTTTTGTCATGGTATATTTTGATTCTTCAATTTCCCAACTTCTTTTTTTTTTTTTTTTTTCCCAAGGAAAGCAAATATTTCCTTGAAACATTTTCAACAGATGTGAATTTTTCTGAAACATTTTGATGGCTAATGTTTGAGCTGTGCTACCATAAAATCTTTATTAATATGAAGGGAATTGTGGCAGTAAGTTAAGATTATTTTTTTTTACTTTTTTTTAGGGCACAAATTTAACTGTAGATGTAATAAAGAATTAAATAGTACCCTGCATCACTCTTCATATTCTCTCTACTAATTATTATCTGTGTTTATTATTGTCATATTCAAAAGTACAATAAAAATATATGGCATTGTTGATTAAAAGCTTTAGTTAAAATAATCTCTTAAAAAAACCCCAACATTTTAGAAGGTACAGAGTCTTCATGCTGTAGTTGCAGTTATGCCAATTAATGCTGTGATGTTGTTAAATCTCACAAGCTGTGAGGCATCATTACTTGAGTAAGGGACCTCTAAAGAGACCCATTGCACTTCATGTAGTGGTGCTGGTAAATCAGTGGGCAATATTCTCCTCTTTGAGTCAACACAGAACAAATGTCCCAGTATGGTGCTGGGAGAAGACAGTATTGCTGGAAACACCATGCTAAGATGCCTGTAAGTCATAAAATTGAGGTCATGATTATTTGCGGTTCACACACCTCATTGCATTATTTTTGCAAGACAGGGGTGTGAATCCTGGTGTGCTGGCTAAACTCCAGTTCGAGCAATTACATTTTATGCCTGAAATTCCCCTGTAGTTCCAGCTCGATATGTTTCACATCTTGGTTTGGACTGTTGCTGTGTAGTGTTAAGCAGCTGACGTTTTTTACTCTATGAATTGCTACATTTTAGTTGCGAGTCTTGCATGTGATCATAGTCCAGCACTTTTGAAGAGACTCAGAGTGAAACCTGTTGTGCAAGCAAAAGTTGCTGCAGAACCACAGAAGTAATGGGAGCAAATGCTGGAGGCCACTCTCTGCAGCCCCCAGAAGTTTTGTGTAAACGTGCAATACACAAGTCACAGAGCTCTTTGTCCTTGCACTCCTCCCCAGCGTCCCAGTCGCATCCATAACCCCTATGGGGCATGCCCGACCATCCAGGAGACACGGAGCAGCGGAGAGGAATGCGTGGGCCACGGGAAACCCGGTGGCAGCTCCTGAGAGGATCCTTTGGGAAACTCCAGTAGCACAGGACCGAGCTGGCAGCGGCAAGTGCTGCCGAGGTCCCTTGCCATCGCACTTGGCCATTTCGCCCATTGCTGTGTCTCGCACGGGATCCCGGGCGCCCTCCCAGGAGCCTGCGCGATGCCAAGCCCCAGGCGCTAGCCCCAGGCCCTAGGTCAGGTGTGGAGCCCTCAGGAGCGCCCCTGGTGCTAAGCTCCACACGGCAGCGGCAGTGCGACCCCGTGCCCTTCCCACCAGCTGCGGGGAAATCGGCGATGCCCGACCACCACCGCCGCCCGGCCGCTCGGTCTGCATCGCCACATGCAGAACCCGTCTGCGCAGAGCTGCTCGGCAAGGAGGAGCCCTCGTTGCCGATAAGCTCGTTGCTCCCGTGAAGCAGCGGCAGTGGCATGCATGGTGATGTAAACATAATTGTCTAGGACTGATCTCTGTTTTCTTTCCTTTTCTTTCAAAAGAAGAGGCCAAGATCAAAAGCCTTAGCCCAATCAGTCAGGCTTTAATCAAATGAAGCACTTGAGCACATGCCTTATGTTAAGCACATAAGGATTATTGCTGATTTCAAGGAGATAACCACATGCTAAAACAGGGACTCATATCTGGTTCACGGCAACCTTGTATCCCCGTGTCTGTCTGCAACACACGCTGCCTCACCCTTTCGCTTGCTTCGGAGCGAGGTGAACACGCTGTCTAATCAAAAATAAGCAGATGAAAGTTTTAAACCACAAAAGACTTGTTGTGTTGAGGTCAGTTTTAAGCAGAACAGCAGGTAGAATTTAAGCCAACAGAAAGGCTCTGTGTGACTTCAGTGGACTTTGCAACAGGCATCCTATCATGGTTTCTAAACAGATGCTTGTCTTCTCAGAACTTCTGTGATGAGTCAGAAGAATTTGGTTTCCCACTCCTTCCATTTCAAACTGGGAGGCCCATGCAAGGACCATATGCGTAAAGGCCCACAAAGGGCTGACACTGTGTGTACAAAGAGCGTACCTACATCCACAGTGATGATTAGTTTACAAATTAAATGTCTTTAAGATCTTCCACTTAGCTGGAGGTTAGCGTATATCAGAGTATACAGTGTTTGCATAATATTTATATAGTATTCTATGATCAAAGGTTATTGCTACATGCGAGACAGCTTCAGCAAACTATTTTCTGGTGAAGCCTTGTTTCCACTTCCGAGTTTATGCATTATCTTCATGGTTGTTTCTCTGTTAATGGCACAGCTAGACACTGACTCCTGGTTCCTAAAAGCAGAAATAGTGGTTCTGGGAGAAGTCACAGGGTTAACATCCTAACTTAGAGGCTTAGTCTGCCTTTAATTGAAGTGGGTGTCCTCAGCAAGTGGCTTCTCCCATTAGAAATGATTTTCTGCCAGAAATCTATATTCTGTCATACCCAATTATGCACCCTACTAATCAACAGAGAACTTGGTAGCACCCCGACATGGAGAAGTCTGCATCTGTTCTAAATCCTGCCCTTCTAAGCAGGATTATTGCCAAGCACTGTGAAGATTGCTTAGCTGGGTACAAAAGATGCTGTACCCAAGCCAAAAGAGGGAAGTAATTCTGATTTTATTTGAATGAGCTTATTTTATTGGATAGAAGGAAGTAATTGAATTATGTACAATAAAATAAGATTCTCTATTTTTAAGAAAAACATCAGCAAATACCATCTCGTAAAATTTCTTGAAACAACAGAAGAATGCAAGGGTCTTTAGCAGCTCAAATATCTCAGATGCTTTCCTGCTCCTCTGAAAGTACATACCACTAGGTGTATTTTAGACTACAGTAGTAGTCTTCTGTCAGCTCATTTATCAAATCTGTCAGACCTTAAAATGCTTAAGCATATGCTTACTGTTAAGCACAAGAGCATTATAACCAATCTCGATGAGACTAAAAGTGTTTGGTGGAACATTTCTTACTGTTGTCTGGTCCCCACGCCAGTAGCAGGCACCTTGTGATTGCTTTTTGTTTTCTGGTGACATCCTCAGTATTTCCATGTTTATAGGCCACCAGAGTCCCTTGGAGGGACTAGCTCTATCATTGAACTAGAGAAGGTACTGAGGAAGTTCACAAGACACTGAATAGCTTCCAGGGTGATGACAAATTAAATAGATCAGCATTTTCTGGCTCAGAAAAGACATGGCTAGGAGAAGATGTGACAGAGGAGATGTGCAAAATAGAGGAGAGGTGGGAATGGTTGTTCAAGAGCTAGGAGGTGTTGCACGAAACTATCAGGCAGCAGGTTTAAAATGTAAATTCCTTGCAGAAAAAAACTTCCTTGTTTTTTGCTATACATCACAGAATCTCAGCACATAGAACATTGTGGAGGCCAGAAGTGTAAGTAATTTGAACAGGAATTCAATAATTTCAGGTAAGAATAGTCCACTAAGTAAGACCAGATATGCAACTGCAGATATGACTGCCACAAAGCCACAGCTTGTGGCAAGCATAAGAACCCCGCCGGTCTGCAGATATTCCTCATGTGTATTGGACTCTGTAGCCATGCCCTGCTGCTGCTTTGAAAATTATATTCTGATATTTTGGAATAACTTCATTTATTTTGTTGGGTTTTTTGTTGGGTTTTTGTTGTTTTGTTTTGTTTTTCTTTCAAGGTGTTCATTATTCCAAATTATAGGATTTTTTTTTTCATGGAAATCACAAAGTATGACTCAATCATCCATTTCTCCTTTCTCACGTGGTCATGGGACAGTGTCTGAGAGGCTGTTACAAAACTGGGCTGATAGAAACAACTTTTAGCAATTCAGGTGAGCTGTTACTGTGCCGGCCAGACTATGCCACTTTTGATGAAGGTGCTAAGTATCTTTGCACTGATGTTTACAGGTCTGCTTTGTTTACAGCAGGATGGGAAGCTCTTGAGTATTTCTGAAAATGAGATGTGTGTTCCCAAACTGAGATTGTATAAATGTTGCATCTGCCTAATATACTGTTCCTCTCTGTGAAGATGTCACATTGGTATTTTAGCACTCCCTCTGTTCATGCATGTTGCGTGTGGAAGTTGAATATGTGGCTTGTTATGGTTTTGGTTAAGTGCTGGGACTACTTATTGAGCTTATAACTCCATTGTGGTTTTACACTATTATTAACAACTAAGTGGCTCTCTAGGCTGGCAATGCAGCTGGGAACATCTTCGCAGGCACGGGGGAATCGGTCTCCAGACAGAGTTCAGCGGGGTGATGCTACATGTACAGCTGGGCAGCAGATTTTACCTGGGCCACAGCTATTCCAAGGCTCTGTTCTACTTTTCCTTTTGTCTTCTTGAAGGGATTGAATCCAGTGGAGATGTCTGACATCTGAAATGCAGTTTCTTATTACTGGAATAATTTGCAAAAAATCTCATTTTTAAGAAAAGAAAAAAAAAAGAAAAAAGGATCCAAGTTAGAAAAAGTATGCCTCTGCTTGCAACAAAGTCCTTTCAGTCTCCATTTAAATAAAGGTATTGACTGTGTAAAACACAAGGCTGCCCAAGGCAGAACATAAATAGTGTTTGCCAGGTATAGTGTTTGATGTAGGCTTCCACGTAAGGTATCGAAGGCACACATCGGTAAATCCTGAACCTGCCAACTCTTTCCTGTGCAGTGTCACTCCAGTCTAGTTAGAGTGTATTTAGAAAGTAGCTAAACACACTTTTGTGGAAATCATTAAATAACACAGCAATTCCTACATTTGTAGCAGACAGCCTCTAATGCACGTTATTAACTGAAAATAAAATCTCAGCATTTATCTTAAATGTTATTTTACCTTTAAAGAAATCAGATGCCCAGTATGACTGAGAATATAATACCCTAAAGTTTAAGACTGGTTTGTAAACACAGTCCCCAGTGTCTACTATTGATCTTTTGCTATTTTAATGCATTTTTACTGACCGACATGTCCTGTGGTAAAGAATATTGCCTAAATTAGTTATCTGATTGGTTCTTTTGATTAATGATGGGACTGTGCTTCATTACACATGACAACATGATCAGAATAATCACTGCAGCCATAGAAGTTGGGACTGGCATTTTTTATTCCTTCATTTTTAAAGTTCATTTATAAAATTATTTAATGTATACGTCCTAAGTTGTAATTTATTTACATGACACTTTTTTCGATGGGAACTGTTGTACTGTGTCACAAATGGCTAAGAAAACAAGGTAAACTAGATGTACAAATCAATGTCTTCTGGCTCAAGGGGAAAAAAACATAATCAAGATTCAAGAGCTGACCTTGTCCAAAGTCCAACTTGTCACACAACAAACAGTGAGGTGCCCAACAAATCACTGGGATCAGCAGGATGTATTCACAGGAATGTTTAAATGATATTATTCCTTGCTGAAGTTCTCACCAAAACTTCAGGAATCGTGCGTGTTGGGGTGAAATCAGCCCAGGACCCGTGTGTCGTTGGGTCCCCAGGGTCGAGGGCAGGGCAGGCGCACTGGAGCGGGAGGAATGCCTCTCCTGGACACCCCGGCCGAGCTGCCGCTTGGGCGGTTTGCCTCGGGCAAGCAGCGTATCCATCGGACGCTTCGCAGCGTTTCTGATGGCTCTTCTCAGATGGGGCTGCTCCAGAGCAGCTAACCTGCAAACCGCACGAGGCTGCAAACAGGTCCTCAGAGGGAAAAGGTTTCTTGATTAAACCCCGGAGACAATCTGAGCAAATACAATCACTTGCAACAACATGCACTGAACTTCTGCAAAATTAAACCATGTTTGACTATCTCTGTGTAGAAGACTGAGACCAGATGTGTTGCTTAGTGTCATCTTATCCCTGTGCTATCTGCCATAGTTTATAGCACCTGCACATGCTTTGAGGTTCTTGATTGCTTTTTAGTAGGTCATTCTGGGATTGATCTGTTTGAATTTATAAGGACATGCATGCCACCTTATGTCATGTTGATGAATGATTCAAAATTTTAAATGGCAATTCAACATTTAATGTTTTGAAAAATGTTTAAATGGTGTCATGCACAGAATAAATGGCAGCTTTCATTTTCTTTCTTCAAAATTCCCTGCCAGCCTGTTTACATGATGTTGACAGACATTTTAGTGTTTGCCAGAGAAATAATGCGAAGAGTTGGATACTTGCCATAAAATGGTTTCCTCTCTATAGCAAGTGTGGAAACAAATGTGTGCATGCACAGTACATACACACACATATATTTTAAACATATTTCCAAACAAAAACTTGTTTGTTTGCTGTTACAACTACAGAAATGTATCTCCAACAGGACTAACTCCAAAAGGGGTAAAAAATCAGAGCTCAGAGGAGTCAGAGTCTGACTGATTCCTGACCAAGTCCAGCCCATGGTCTGCAATGTGATGCATTCATTGCAAAGCTCAGGAGCAGTCTTGCTGCTAAACAACCTTAATTTCACCCCCAAATTATATTAAATTCTGATGCAACAACTAAAGAGTGCATTTGCAAATGGAATACTTCACATGCTGATATACTTCTCTTCTTATTG
The DNA here is from genome assembly GCF_964188355.1 of Buteo buteo. NCBI lineage: Eukaryota > Metazoa > Chordata > Aves > Accipitriformes > Accipitridae > Buteo > Buteo buteo. The sequence goes on along the minus strand of NC_134181.1, from coordinate 13,345,382 downwards.
TGCCATTTTTATTATGCTCTGTCTCACTTTAAGACTTCATTGTATTGGCTCCATATAACACATTATCTGCATATAAAAGTAAATGTCTATACAGATTTAGGGCCCAATCCTTTACGTACATATGCACTTTAAATGGACCTCAGCATTGGTGCAATAGATTTTCTTTCTGGGATTGCAAGAGGAAGGTTGATATTTGTTGTGTGTAGTAAATGTGAAAGTTTAATATGCCAATAATTCCATTTCCATGGAATAACTATGGATTTAGGATGTTGCACTGAGTTAATTTTAGCTTGTGTTTAGACATTCATTTTGTGACTAACAACATTTGTCTAATTATGGTGGCATACCAAGCTTTTGTTTCCTGGGAAGAGCTTGCTATTGCATGAAATATATTTAATCATGGTTAAACACCCTTTGACTTCTCACGCCGGTTCTAGCTATATAAAAGGCGGTTTGGTGTTACCTTCACATGTAGGTGACTGAGGCATTAATAATTCTTTTATGAAGCAATTCTGAATGATGGATTGATACATTGAGTTTATGATTCTTATATTCCAGGGTTGTTTTGTTACTAGCATATTAGAAATTGTGACTAGTCAATGAAATGTCAGCACTTCAGGGCTTTCCGAATCAGGACCTATCTTAAAAGCGGTTGCAAAGTACTGCATGGGTCACTGAGTTTTATTATTAGAGGTATATGAAATATTTAAGGACATTGAAGGTTTCACGCTGTACTTAAAAAGTAAATTTTTAATTAGCAGATGTATGAATAGAAGAGAAAATCAATTATTTTTCTCTGGAATTGATGAATATGTTATATAGAGAGCATGCATCTTTACTTCCAAATGAGGAATTGATGCATTTTTCTATTCAAAAGTTGTTTTCTATCAATACAAGCAGATAATTGGTTACGCTAGTTGAATCTCTGTGTGTGTATGGATGTGTTACTTAAAAGCTTACCAATAGATACAGTAGTTTTTGGAGCTTGTTGTATTGCACTGCAACCTTTTATACATTATAGGATTAGAGCATGTAAAATTGATGTTGAATATGCAAGTTTATATCTTAATCTGATTAAATGAATAGAGAATTGCCCAATGCAATCAATTGAAATATCAGCAACTTTGTGTTGAACTTGAAGGAAATTATCACCTTGAGGCTGCCAAACCCATGATACAACTTTGCATTTGCAATAATATTTGCCTATTTAGCATTCAAAAACATATATGTATAGTGTTTTTGTAATGAAGTAAGATTAGTCCATCAAGAGGAGGCTTGTTAGAACTGGAAATGCAACAATCTCTGCTATATAGGAATGTTAAATGTTGGATGAAGGATTTTAGAGTGTTTTTACTCATAATGCATATTTTTTTAAAAAAAGAAATGTAAAGACATCTATATTATTTTATCATTTTATTATTTGTTTATTTTCCCTAAAAATAAAATGACTTGATTTAAGTGTGTGATGCTATTTACTTGTATTTTAAAGCTTCGCATAATATTATACAGTAGATTGAAATGCATACTTATGTCTTTTTCTTTCATTGGACAGCTATGCTAAAGCAAATAAAATCAAACGCATACATTCCCTTTCAGTGGCTTACAAACTGTAAGTGATGGGAGGAAAAAGCCGCAGCCATTCCACTGAATTCTATTATTGACAACAGCAGAAGTAAAAAAATTAGAAAACAAATCCCTTTTTAAATAAAATGAAGTAAAAGACCTACATTGCTTGGAGGAAATGCTAATTGAAAATACCTTGCTAATGCTAGCTAGTCACAGGAAGGAAACATTAAGTTATTATTTTTAATAATGTTTACAAGTATATCCAGCCATTTCCAGCCAGTGAAAAATGTTAGCCTTGGTAAAATGTGGCAGTGCTACTTTTCACTGGTGATGCTGCTCATCTTCTCTCTGATAGCAATCATTAATTTTATTTTTTAACCCAGTCTTCAAATGAAGACAGATGAGCAGGAGAGTTTTAAATGCAAGCTGCTTATGTTCAGAAAAATGGCTGCTAGATTACAGATCACTGTGCCTGAGCTGAGTCCAGCCAGTGTTTGGAAAGGGGGAGAAAAAAAAACCCAAACAAGCATTAGGTGAGCGGCAAGCAGGCAGGCCTGCGAGGAGCTGCTGAAGGCATAGCGTCTGTGTGTGTGCTGGTGTGTGTGCCCCTGCATGCGGTTTGGGATGTGGAGGGGAGGAAAAGGAGGATGAGGGAAAGGAGTCCTGCGCATTGGTACAGCAACCTGATTCATTTCCTAATTGCTATGGAGACCCACAGATATTATTATTGTTAATTGCTCTTGATAATTTTAATGTTACGTTTTAACGTTTATGTCTCATTAGCACTAAGGGGATTGTTAGAGAACAAAATGTGAAATATATCACATCACTAGTAGCATCTTCCTGCATCCTTTTATTTGCTCTTTTAATGTCATCAGAGTTGTCTTTTTAGTCAAGTGTCAAAGAGCACGACGTAATTTCTACATCTTTTAAGCTATGGTTTTTAGTATCTGACAGCTTTACCTTGATTGTTTCTTACCACAGACACACTGGATTTATCCTCATGCTCCTAATGCTCACAAGGCTGAAGTTTTCAAACTTGGTCCTGCCCACAGTGAGCTCATGACTGATTATTCGGACAGACCCTTTCCTGGGTACTATTTCTGTACTATTTGAAAGGAAGAGGCCGGTTGGGCAGTCCATTCATAACAACAAGAGGCAGTTAGAAGGCTCCTCGTTTAGTGGAGTAGAGTGTTGATCGCTGGCTGACCTGCAGAGCGGGTCCCGCATGGGCCAATGCATCGCCTTGGAGAGACCTCCCAGACATCCTCCTTTCTGCATCCCCACTGGTGACCAAACCCCACCAGCTAGGAGCTGCGGTGGTCCTGTGTGTTCCAGTGTTGCTTGTGACAAAAGTCCTCTGTCCCGTTCAAGGGGGATTTTTTAAAATAAAAGTCAGGAACTGATTAGATCGACTCTGAACTTCACCATGAAAGGATGGAAGGGCAGGTATCGGACATTTAGCTCCACTCAGATACAGGAGTCTGGTGCCTGCAAATGGTGAAAGCAGCCCTGTAGCTCCTCTAACATGCAATTTTTGATCAGTTCTTGTAAGGAGCTTTGCTGGCTCAGAGTTTGAGTAAAGACAGCATCGAACATGCCTCCTCTATACTTCAGGGTTTTCTGCCAGCCCAACTGCTCCTGGGGAGTGACCTTGTCTCTAGGAATTAGGCCTTTCGTTACAGTCCCTTGTAAGGAGTTGAGAGAGGATTAATTGATTTGCTCACTGCAGTTTCTGGAAGTATCTCACATTTTTCAGTGGAAGATGACTCTGGAAGTACTTTCCTACGGTGAAACAAATCCCTGCCAAAATAAAATGATGAATCCTGAATATTACTGGCAGCATTTCATGCCAGTTTTTGAACAGTTCGTTTCTATCCGCACCTCCGTTGCACACATTCAGTGAGTTTAATGCCCAGCTGTCAGTGTTTTCCTCCTTAGCTGACCATCAGTACAGGAAGCACAGGTGCAAGTGTCCTCAGCTCCCCCAAGTCTCACCTGGGAGACATGAACCGGGCTCAGCAGAAGCCCACTGTGCCATCAGGGCAGATGCATGTCTGGCATTTGAAACCCTGAGACTGAGGTTGACTCCTGTTAAAAAATGCTTATAGGGAAGGTAGGGCAAAGGTGAGATGTTACTTAAGCCTTTTTTCCTCCCCAATCACAGCACCTCTAACTGGGATATTGCTAAAAAAATTCATCAAGTGAAAAGATTTTTTAAGGTTCGCCAGGATAGCCTCATCCTTGCAGTGGAATAATGTCCCCATCCCCACCTGGCAGAGGGTGAGCAGTCACCCTGCTGACCCAGGAAAGGTTTGGCTGTCCTGGTACCCGAGGTGGAAGATGCTCTGCCTTTGGCAGAGAGGAGGGCAGGGCTCAGCTGGCCAGGGAGGTTACTGCCCCTCCTAGCCAACAGCAGCTAGAGGAAATTGCTTTGGTGCCTGCCCTTGAAAGGCTACACCACCTGAGAGGTGCCTGACAGCTCTCAGTATCTTTATGTGTTAGCTATAGGAGAGAATTAAATAACCCATGGATATTTAACTCCTGTTCTAACTCTCTTTCCATGCTTAGCTCAAAGGGGTTTGCTTAGTGCAAAACCAGCCCTTGCAAGGTGAAACCATCTTCTGGATGATGGCAGGTCCTGGGTGGCAGCGGCTCACTTGCATTTCTCAGAAGGTGAGTGAGGAGGTAGAGAGAAAGTTGAAGAGTGGTGGGAGGGGTGCTGGGAGCTAACGAAGGCCTTCAAAGTAAGAGTGATGTTAGAGGGTGTCAGGAGGCAGAAGGTGCCAGCTGCCTGACAAAAGAAATATCATTACTCACTATTAAAGAACACTCCAGATGCTTGATATAGTCATGGGTGTTCTCTTGAAAATTTTTTTAGCAAAGCTCCTAGCCTGCCTACAATGTTGTTTTCTGGAGTCGGGGCCAAGACCCGTGAGCTTTTGTTCAAGCAAATAGACCATGAATCTCATGAGTAAGAGCCAGTCTTACCAGCTAATGCTGCAGAGTGGTGGGTGCCTCTTCAAAATACTAAAATCCTCTTCACATTGTCTTATTCCTTCGGGACATCATTACTAACGGGGACAGATTGTGCAGATACTCTCTCAGCAGTCCAGGATGGGATGAACATTTGCTCTAGGCACTCTCCAGTGTTTCTGCATCATAGATCTCTCTCCATTTCCACTCTCTTCCTTGCCTTTATAACGAGCTAATGGGCGACTGTTACTCATGCCTAGAGATGCATTTGTATCAAGAAAAATGGAAGCGTGAAAAAATGAAAAAGTTAATCTGTTAACTTTCATTGGCAGAAATGTTACAGCAAGTTGCACTCAGACTGTAGGACTCTCCCTAGATTTTACAAGTACGGGGTGACTGAAACAGAATAGCAAAAAAATGGTGTAAAAACAGGACTGCTGAAATTAAACAGGTTGAAAGTTGTCTGGCAGCTCCAAATACAGCGGAGAAGTATAGCCCTAGAGTGCAGCAAATTTAATCTTTGAACAGGTTTATTGTTTTATCAGGTTTTTGTTTAAGAAGGGTTTCATTATATATAACATTGAGATAAATTTTTACATAGCAGATTTATTCAACAGGTTTATTCTTTTAACAACCCTCATTGTATTTCAGCAGTTGGTGTGTGGGGTCTTATACATCAAGCAAGTTTATTACTTTATCAAGTATGAATTTTAAGAAGTTTTCCTAATAATAGAAGATGTGTGGAGATTTATAGGCAGTACATTGTTCTATTCGGTGTTTGAGCCGTTTTACTTAATGTAAGCTACATTGTAACTACATGACAATGCTGCTAGAAATGGTGGTAATTGTGCTGTAACTCATACTATCTTCCCACCACTGTAATAGATCTCACTTTGCTGTCCCAGTGTTTTAAAAACCCTTAAAAGTCCAAGTACAACTACCCTGACTATAATTGTCTCTGTAAATTAGAAGAACAAAGTGAGGTAAAAAGCAGTATTGACATTAGTAAGTAAATGGGCTGTGCTAAGTTGTTTTGATAAAAATTCAGTACTTCTGGACTAGAGGAATCACAAAAGCTCCTAGATAGGATGGAGAACTTGCTTTGGTGTCTGCGATAGGGACCTAGCAGTGTTTGGTGTCATCGCAAATTTTTGATCCAAGACTTTCCTTCCAAAAATATCCATTACTGATTACTCAATCCAGAAATCAGTTTTGGAAGTTATATCTTCCAGAAGGAATGGCATAAAAGTTCAGGCAGCTGTCCCTGATTTGTGGCTTTTGCTAAGGAACGTAATTAAAGAATAGTTGGGGTTTATGGCATTTTTAGGATTGTTTTAATCTTTCTGCTTCTGCTTGGAAGGAGAAAAGTAATGTTAAAAAAACCTTTGAGATGTAAAGTTGGTTCCTATAAATGTTATTATTATTTGTACTTTTACAGCATGCATTTCAAATCAAGCTCAATCTCACTGATTTGTTCTAATGACAAAGGAAAGATCTATCACAAATTTCTTCATGTTGTGAAGTAGCAATTAATTTGTAGAGCTGGTTAGGTGTTTGCTGATGAAATGTTTTTCATCAGAAAATGCTAATTCATCAAAAATAGCCTGTTCATAGATAAAAGTTAATTAAATTTATTTGTCTCAGAAATGTTGGAGGAAATCTTCTGAAATTTTGTTGAATGATAACCTATATGTCTGTAGTTTACATCAAAAGGATTTCCTTTAGAAACCTAAACTAATTAAAACAGAATTTAAGTGCTTCAAAATGAATAGTTCATTTGTTTTCTGCTGGGTTATTTTTCCTTTTTCTCACACTTTGATTCATGAATACATTTGAGAGTTCAGGTTTCCATCATGGCTTAGGACAAGGCATTTCCTGCATCTCAGATTTTTACAGATGAGAGGAGTTTTTCTCCTAGCACTACCAAGGCAAAAGTATAAAAAGCAAGAGTATTCCACAGCAAAATACACAACAGCAGTTTTGTATTATGATGTATATAATCTGTAACTTTAAGCTGTGCCTATAACTGTTCCTGTTTACCTGATATGTTTACTCACATGAGTAGTCTGCACCCAAGGAATGGTGAAAGCCATTCATGGTTAAGGGATACATGCCATTCATGGTTAAGGGATACATGCACTAAGAAGTGCAAAGTTGAAGCCTTTATTAGCATAGTTACTGTAATATATATTGTCTTGCTGCTCTCGCATATTAAAATTTTTCTGAGCAGTGGGATGCTGCCATCTTGAATGTGCAAATTAATGGATTTATTTATTTGGGGAGGGAACATTAGCTGTGTCCTAGTGTACAGCTGATATTTAGACTTGTAAAACCATTATTGTGAACATATGATTTAATGAAATGTGATAGATATAGTAAAATAGGTGTACTTCTATGTGCTAATCATATAGCTCTTTTCAGTGGTTCTAGTATAGAAATTCTTACTTTCTAAAGACTAATTTGATTGAAATCTACTTGATATTCTGTGATGACTGACATATAGCCTATCTGGTTTACAGGTGCGTTGGGTGTACTCTACAGATATAGATAGACTTAAAAAATATATTTCCTAATGGTAATTGTATGGTTTAGATAAAATCTGCAGTTCCTCCCAACATAACTGTTATATCTGGCAGCTCTCAAATGGTGAAATATTCTAGCTTAAGACCGCTTAAAAAAGGAGGCTGACACTTTAGATGAAACAACGGGTCTGATAAATTCAGTGAGAGTTTTGTCATTGCCTTTAGTGTGGCCAGGAGCTATGGCAGATCTCCCACTTTGAAGGGACTTGGGTAGACAGGGAATTGACACTTTACCTTGCTCCTGCTTCCCAAACACAGCCGGGCTCTGCCCTGTGCTTTCCTCCTTCCCCTCCCGACTGTGTGTAGTTTGTCTTTGTACCAAATGCTTTTCATTTGATAGTTTGGGTCCCAGTGGGCCAAACCCACCTTTCATTTATGTTGACTTAATTTCATTAGCTTCAGTGAGGTTATTCTGGCTTCAAACATGAGTTGGCACAATAATTAGGTCAAATTTCTGTAGCATTTTTAGTCTGGGGCTGGGAGGGAGACGTTAAGTATTTCTCTGTGCTTTTAAAAGGTGAGGCTCTTGAAGCCAGGAGTTTGCTATTTGTCATGAACGTTTGTTCTGCTCTTCAAGAAAGGCATTGGTAAGTTCATGCTAAATTGTGGGTGGTTTTTTTTCCTGAATCTCATGCTTTTCATTTATCAGGCAGGTTTGAGAATGGCAAGCTCTGTCCTCCAGTTTGTAAGACTACTAACAACCCAACACCCTTGAGTTCCAGTATGGCATTGGTGGTGCCTTTCTGCTTGCATCGTTGTTTCTCACTAATTCTGTGTTCTCCCTCTCCCTGAATCATAACTATTGGTGCCTTCCTTGAAAGTATTGATGCAGCTAACTTATGTGGATCTAGCACAGTGACTTTGGTATGGAAGGTGTAGTGGTGGTAGCATGTGATGTTACAGCAGCACTGTCACCAGCCTGGTACTCTCTCTTCCCCATTGCTGCATAACCTTCCTTCTCCCACACTTCTAAACTGCTCTATGGAGATGATCCATTAAGAATCACAATAAAGCTTGAACGTTTGAATAACCTTTGAAATTATTGACAAATCGGCCCCAATGGGCTGCCTAAGAGCCTAATGTAGAGCAAGAGATCGATGACAATGCTGCAGAGACAGGATCCAGACTGCAGAAACAAAGTGATATGTCATATGATTTTTGCATGCTGCCACTGGAGCACAAATATAGCAGGAAAGATGCACTGTTTGAGTGGACCCTGCTTTTCTTCTCATGTTCTTTTGGCAGATTAACTTCACTTGGTGCCTTCTCACAGCGGGGCCTGGGCTCCTCATGAAGTTTGGAAGAACTGACAAGCTGAAGCCGCCAAAGGTTATAACCCAATGAGGACTTGCTTGAAGGTTGTGTTGCGTGAACCTGGAAACTACAACTTTGTCATCTCAGCAAATTCGCCCACTATGTAAGGAATTCACTCCAAGTCCTTGTGTGATCCCTGCTGCCATCACATAGGAGCATCTATAGTCTAAAACATCCATTCAGCCACAAACTAGCCTCACATTATTCCCATTTCACAACTGGAGAAGAAACAGTTCATTCAGAATCGCAAAAGAAATCTGTTTTAAAACCCAAGTCCCCAAGCGTTTGAGTGAAGTTCATATGGTATTTTTCTTCCTTCCATTCCTGTGAGAACCGAGGTCCTTGACCTTAACGATTTCCATAGGAGCAGGAGCCCCTGGCCATCGGCAGAGGTAGGCACAAGGGCCACGTTCACTTTTTTCACTCTGATTTTTCTGGGCCATCCAGGAGTTTGGAAGCCAATGTGCACACAGTTAAAAGCTGGGTCACAAAGCTAATTTATTAATGGCTGTTACTCCCCATTCTCCAGGAAAAGGGCTGTTTAGCAGAGTTTATTAATAAAGCGTAGAAGTTTGGTGGACTAATGCTCCTTTAAACACCACTGTTTTCTTTTACCAGATAAATGTATCCCACCCGGGTCTGTTTGGCACAACAGTGACCTCTAAAGGCTCATTAGATTAATGGTATCTCCAGAGACGTATCTGGCTTTAATTCTTATTTAAAGGTAGACGTGTGGCTCTGTATCAGGTATTACCCCCTTCATGCTGAGCACATCTTTAGAAAGGTCAGCTCTTGGAAAGATCTGAAAGCCTGCTCCTTTTCCCTTGTGCTGTATAAAGGCACCTGACCTTTCAGTGATCCTAATTTCTCTTCCTTTCCTCCTCCCTCTACCCTCCCTCCAGCCTCTTATTTATTGAATTGGAATGGACCTTTTTTGTCTGTCCGTCCCGTCCCCCTCCTTTTTTCAAAATACTTTCTAAAATAAGTGACCAAAGACAGCGATGACGCAAGTTAAAATCCAGGTTACCTCCATATTTCATCAGGAACCTTCTCTTTTCAGAGCAATCCTGTTGTGTAAAACATGGAGCTGCATGTATTGTCGTGCTCTGGCTTGCACCGGGAGAAGTCAGCTAGCACAGTTCACTGAGCTCGCTCCCCAGAACCCATCAGGAGCGTACAAACCACTGCAGCTCTTGCCTACCACAGCACTGGGATCCAAGGAGGTCCACTAGCTTACAAAGAAACTCTGCTTTTCTGTAAGAATTGAGATTCATGTGTAATCCTCATGTTTGGAAGTAAATCTCCTTGATGCCAGCTGGGATGCAGACTGACTCTGGAGCCTGCTGCAGCACAGGCTTTGAGCTTGCCCTGCCGCTGGTGGGCTGCTAGAATGATGGTGAACCTGGGAGTTCCCCTGCTCAGCAGAGGGGTGAGGGGCTGGCCCTGGCTTCCCCAATCCCTGCAGGAGATGGGCAATGCCTCCGTCACCATAAGCAGGGTGTTGTGGAGAGACGCAACGCACACCCTGTCAAGGAGACATGGGAAGGGGCAGAGGAGATACGGGTGGGCATGGGGAGAGCGAGTGTGAAACCGCATTTGATCTCCTCCTGGCTCTGCTCTCAGGACCGAGTTGTGGTTGAACAGCAGTGCCTCGAGCGCTCCCAATGACCCAGGAACCGATGGGCCTGAGGACTTCACACAGGTCAGTGTGCTGGCAGCATGTGGAAACCCATGGTCATTGGATGGAGATGGAGAGGGCATGCTCCCTACGTTATTTGTAGTAGATCAGTGCATTTAAATGTGAGATATGTATGTTTGGGGGTTCTTCACTTTAATTAAAACCTGTTTTTCCGGTACTAATGCCAAGAAACTGGAGTTTGGTTGGGGTGGTTAAAGATGGGAAGAAGGAGGAATAAAGCCCAGAGGAAGAGGTAAGGGAGGATAATGGGTTAGTGGGGGGTGAAATAAAGCAGAGCAAGTGGAGTGTAAATATGAGCAAAGGGGCAAAGTGTGAAAGGGGACAGTGAAGACCTGCAGGAAATAGGAAAGCCTCAAGTAATTGCAGGATTTTAAAGAGAGCTGCAATGGGCAGGAAGCAAAAGTTGAAGCAAAACCTGTGACCCTACCCAGAGACCTTAATTATCACTGCAGCTTTCCAGCCGCGGATTGTACATGTCTCCTGTTCAAATGACTTGCTGTCCCTTTCCCCAAACCACTTTACCTCTGTTTCTAAAGGGGAAGTTTTCTAGTTTACCTGTTGTATTTTTTTTAATTGAAAAGTGACATGGTTTTGGCAAACTTGTTTTTGTCAGTGAGAAGCTGGTTAGCTCTTTGGTTGGTTCCACTTGCCTGGGAATTAGCACTAATTGATTTTTTTTGTTAAATCACTGCACTCCAGGGGCTTGTTTCTTGCTAAAATAAGACTAAACCCAACTGCAGTTAGAGGTGGTATCCCTGCCTGGGCTGTTCAGTTCTTAACACTTTTATTGTGACCACCCTTGCCCTTTTTATATGGTCCTGATGGCACTTTTTGCTTGACAGTGTTCTTCCCGAAGAGTCATTCTCTCCCACTCATCTTAGTGGGGGATTTGCTGCTTGCTTTTTTGTGAAGCTGGGTTCAGCTGGGATTAATAAAAAGGTTTTTTTATTCAGTTTGGCCAACTCAGCCATAGCAAGATTGAGAGAAGCACATTATAGATAAAATTGTATTTCCAGAATTTTGTTTTGGACCTCACAAGAGCACCCTTCTGCCCAGGTTTGGGAGAAGGACTTGACTCAGAACAATGAGATTCTGCTGGAGATTTATCATGTGGCTGGTGACAAGGAGCTGAAGAATTATCTAATATTACTCAAAAAGAGCACATGATGCATGCAAAGCTGTTCAGAAACAATATTAGCCAGACTCATTATTAAAAACCTTCTAGAATTCAAAGTGTGACTGCAGACAAAAACCTAGCTTGAGAGGATGGGAAGGAAATGAAACACCCTTTGCTTTAAAGTACCCATACAAAAATGTTGTGAAAGAGCGCTAGCTCCAGTTTACAGAAATAAAATCGACAGCTGAGAGATCTGAGGAAGAAGATGCTGTTCAAATCGCTTAGCGAAGCATGTCTGGGGCTTAGGAGTAGGTTCACCCCCCGGCCATCGTACCCAAAGAGAGCTGCAAGCCCCCCGAGCACGCCGAGGCTCCCCTGCTATCATGGCAGCCGCATGCACGTGCCACATGCGGCATCGCGAAATGTCAGCAGGCTGTCGCGCCAGAAGCTGGCGGAGGACAGCCCGGGATGAAGTTGGTGGGAGGTTTGCCTGCATAAGGACTTGGGAGGCGTAGGGTTTGCCTCTGCGTGATTAGCACTCCCTGTGACCAGGAGCACTTTGGATGTATCTCGCTGTGTTTATGTTTTTGGTTCTTATAATGAAAATGAGATCCCTCGTGTAGTCCTCTGCCATTTTGCACGTCAAACGGAAAGTATATATGCTCGTTGTGGGTATTAGTGTCTCAGCTTAATGACAGAAGCCTCGGACAAATAAATCCATGTGCCATGGAGGATTTTCCTAATGAAACTGAAGTACAATACTGTTTACATAATGTCCTTTAGACTCTATTCAAAACAGCGAATGCTGGACGTCGCTGTTATCCACCGACATCAGCTAATACGGGCAGAAATGAAAATGTAATGCAAAGTGGCAGGTCCTTTTAACTTTTCTCGAAGTCTCTGTGTAGTGGCTCTGAGCATCCCTTCTGAACTTTTCCCCTCGTGGATGCTGGGGGGGGTGGGGGGTGGTATTTTTTTTTAAATATATTGACATTCCAGCCCTTGGAACAAGGTCTTCACTCCTTTTCTCATTTCGAGATCTTGTTTTGGGAGAGCTCTAACACCTGTCCACTGATCGCCTGCCAGTCTGCATCTGTGCCCAGCTGACAGGGCTGTCTGCTTTGACTAATGATGTGATTGATGGACAAAATAAGGAAGAACACACAAAAAAACATTTCTGTCTGGTCTGGTGTGTCAGCAAGCCTTCATCAAGTGGCTGCTGAAGGTATATTTTGCTGCATGCCTCATTACACAGTAATGGCATTCCCAGGCAAAGCTGTTTCTTTTCATGACACAAGACAGCAGGCAGCTTTATGGACTCTGGGCCTATCAAGCCTGGAGGAGAGAAGCACTAAAGAGTGGTCATTTCCAAAAGTGCCTCAAGTTGCTTTTTTGTTGTCATGAATTTAATATGAATCAACACAATATGAAATGAGCATGAGGAATTTTAGTGACTAGTCATTTTTTAAGACTGCTGTCTAAACAGCCATCAAGAAAAAAAACATTTTCTTCTACCAAACCTGTTGCAAAAAGAAGTCATCTGTCAATTTTATTACATTAAAAAAGTACACAGAGGCGTATAGTCCAAACAAATGTCTGCTTCAGCATTAAACATGTGGAAAACGCCACATATCTGAAGCAAAAAAAGTCAAGTAACTGGCAGGCTGAATGCAGTATTTAACAACTAAGATTTAAATGGCTCTTTCTGTAGATCTGTATGAAGAACGCTCTTGTGCGGTTCATATGTTAGGGGACTGCCTGCTTCAGGAAATACAATAATTACGTGGTAGCCACTAGGCAGTGTGACACGGGGCTGCGAAAGGGCAGCTGTAAAAGCCCCAGCACCCTTTTCGCTCACGGCTGCCAGCAAGGGACAAGCAGGACTAATCCACGGAGAGAGGGATGCAGGTGGAAGGGAGGTTCTTCCCCTGCGTGCAGCATCCTGCCTCCATTTTCCTCCTCTGCTCAAAGGTGTGCCGATCACATCCATCCTCTGACCTTCCTGGAGCTTGTTTCTGCTCGTTTTCTCCCTGCCTCTGAAGGCTTTTTGCTTCCTATAGAGTTTTTGCATTTTGAAATACTTAATTTCACCCAGGAAAAGCAGCGGAAAAGGAGTTATGCTTCCTCACTAAAAATCTTTGGATTGTTTTCCTGTTCCTGATACAAGAGGTCTTTTACTGTGGGTTATTGGGAATAATTTGCAATTTTAATGAGTTGTGATTAGTTAAGAAATTGTTCTTCATGTAATAAATAGTACACAATAAATTAGAAAATGTATACGGGTTCTTTATACTCACTTAAAGAGAGAAAAACATCAATGTAAATTCTTGTTATGACAAATGTAAAAGATAATCTTTTAAAGTGCATTTAATTTACTGTAATAGTAAGAACCACTTTATCGATGCCTAAGAGTACAGAAAAAATGAATACAGGATAACTTAAAGCAAATAAATAGCATGATTAAATTCAGTATGGCACTTACTTACAGACACAATCATGTTACCCTTATGTACGAGTTAAAAGAATAATAATAGAAATACCATTTTTGATTCAAGAATAAAAGACTTCTGCATAGATGTGAATAACTAAAGACTGTTAACCTCCTTTCTTTAGTCTTGATACTAAATAAGGCTATTCCAGGCTCAAGGGAAGAAGTAATTCTGTTGATTGAAAAGTTTAAACAAAGTAATTATTCTATCAAGTGCAGTAGGAGAGCTAAGTACCACAAAATATCAAACACCTGCAGGTTTCCAAGAAGTTCTCTGCTAAAAACCAGAAGCAGCTGGGTGGAGGAGAGGCCATTTTATCAGTAACCAATGGGTTTCTGTGCTCCACTGACCTTGAAGTCAATACCAGTGCCAAGAGCTCACTGTCTGCTGTTTCTTCTTGCATTATTGGTTTGAGAACCATAAAAATGTCAGAGATTTACTATAAATCACAATTCAGTAGGGTTTTGTTGTCTTGGTTCATTTTTTTTTTCTTTAGCTAAGCCTGGCCATATTCATTTGTGAATTGTGGGTAAGTAGTTAGCAGAACGTGTCTCATTACCTTTTCCAGGGAGCTTTGCTATCTCTTTAATAGGGAGCTTCGTGTTTCTGTGCTGATTTTGGTAATGCTGGTGGACAGGGTTGGGGTGGTTGGTAGGAGCATGCTACAATGCTGCTGCAGTAGGTTGTGGTGTGAGCCCAGAGGGGAAGCATGGCTATTTTATCTCCCTCGCTGCTTTTTTTAATCACTTGGATTCAGTTTCTGCTTTGGTAAGGGAGACATTCCATTTTTTTGGCCTCTTTTCCCTGAAGTTGTTGTGTGTGTCAAATTTGTCATGGTTTAATGGCTTACTGTATTTCCCTGCACTGGAACCACTAAACACATTTTCATTTAAGTTGGGATCTTTAAAGAATGATCATCTTATCCATCTGTTCAGAAAGCACAAAGACACAAATCTGGGTCAGAAAAGAGACTTGGAAAAATCCCCTGTACTCAATCAGTTTCTGGGAAGTGAATTTGTCTCATTACTTCAGGAGCTGGTGGAAAAAGAGAGAATTCAGCTGCAAAAATATTCTTATATCAGCTCTTTGCTTGGAGCCATGGCAAACAGGTTTCCAGTTTTGTAGATGGTAGCAGAGGAACGCAAAAGGATATTTAACCTTAGGTTATTTTCTTTAATCTTAGAAGAACCAGCCACCCGTTAACATGCCTATATATATATTTATATATAGGAGCATACAATCTTTTCTTTCCTAATCAGGTTTGTGTATCTCCCTTGATTGATTTTTCTTTTTCCTAAATCTTTAATAATTTTTCTTCATGGTTTCTGCATCCCATCCAGGCTCTTCTTTTTGTTCCCTGTACGTGATACAGTAGTTAAAACCTATGGCTCTAGAAGAAATCTGCTTATTTCTTCGTTGTTTCTGACGGGAAAAAGATGCATCTGAAGATCAGATGGCTTAATTATATGTTGTTTGGATCAGAGAATGGGGGGTATGCATTTGAGGTATTGGAACTATTTTATGAGAATGTATTTTTATAAGGATCATCTGTATAGGAAGAAAAACAGGGTTTGTCCTTGCCTGCCTTTTCAGATCCAGGTTCTAGGACTGGAATCCATAGTCTGCAAAAGTCAATAGGCTTTCATGAACCTTTGAACTACAGATTCAAATTTTTCTAGGATGAGTACTTTTTACTCCACTTTTATAAAAATTCCTATTGATTGAATTGGGAATTTGACACATACGAGACTACCAAATTTTGTGGTGTTGAAGTGTGTTGTGGAGGTTGAGTTGTGCTGCTGGTTGCTACTGGAATCACCAGGAACCCCTGAACACACCCCAAAACACCTGCCCCCCTTGGCAAAGTGGGGGACTTTTTGTTCTGCAAAGGCGGTACTCGTGTTTGTGACGTTTGTGTCCATTGAAAGTATCGTGAGGTCCTCTTAATTGTTATTTATTGATATTGATTATTATTAATATTTTTTATTAATATTAATTAGTGGGAAGGAGCAGGATGGAAAGGACAAAGGCAGTACACAATGCCCACCAGGGAAGGGAGCGAGATGCTCCTGCAAAACCAGGATGGAGCTGTTTGTTGATATTGAATAACTGTTTCCCTTGAAGATATGACAGGTAAAGTCCTGAAAAAATATTTGGTGCAAGTCACACTTTCTCCACTCCTTTCTCCCTGCTAACTTTGGATGTGATCCTATAGTTCACCTCTCAGAAATGCAAACGAAAGTCTTCTCTTGAAACAACAAGCCCTGCATTTGCCTGGCAAACGGCAGTGGCAGCAAGGCTGGGATACACAGCAATGGCGAGAATCCTGTTCTGGGGAAAAGCTATGAAAAATATTCAATAAACCGTGGGTCTACAGCATTAGAATGCTGTAGATGTGTTGAACCTCGGAAGGTTTAATGGAAAATGTTACGTACTTGTTGATTATTAGCATGAGGACTTTTTTCTGCTTAAAAAGAAGAAAAACTAATTATTAGTTCTTGAGTGCTCTGTGACCACTGATCTTTATAGAGTGCTATGATGACTAGAGCTGTGTGAATAACTGATGTTTCCATTCCTTGGCAGTACTAAATGTGGATAAATAGTTCAGAGTCAAATGATTTTTTTTGTTTCACTTACTTGACTGTTGATTTTTATTTCTTTTTTTAGCTTTCAAAACAGAATGGAAGAAAATGTCAAAGAAAACTTCAGTCTTGGATTTTTTTTTTCTGTTTGTTTAAAATGTTTCAATATTCTCAGATTTTTATTTTTTAGTGTTGCTGTCCTTTTACCAATGCAAATGGTGCAGTGAAGTGGACGTGAATTTGCTAGCTGTTTCCCTGTTTTCATATTTGTGGAATTTTTAACTGGACAGAAAGCTTTTGGTAGAATAATTTTGCTTAGATCTAGTGACAGTACCTTGCATATGGGAATCATTAAGATGTGAGATTAAGGACCTATCAGCTGAAGGCAATAAAATCAATTTTAAACTTCTGGTGTCCACAAGAGGGGAAAAAATCCTGCCCCTTGTTAACATGTCCCTAGGGTTGTAACAGTGGGATGCTTAAGGCTGATATGGAGTTTAAGACCCTTATGGTGACCTCTCAGACCAAGCCACTGAAGGCTGCTCTATGTATTTGTGAGTGGGAAGAGATCCTCAGCCACCAGAGAAGTTTCCTCTCCCTCTCTGTTTATGTTGCATTTTTTTGTCCGTGCAGTGTTTTGGGTATGGGTCTATACTAGCATCCAAAGCAGAGAGCTCTAGTGCATTTATGACCACACATTTTCTCCTTAAACGTGTCCAGCAATGAGCACAGTTGAGGAGCTACGTTGTCTATCAGTTCAAAATCTGTTAGTGTAAAATGTACAGTGTATATACACACTATAGTATTAAACGTTATATGCATATGCAATACATTAGGAGAATGCCTTGTATAATGCAGCCACCATATGTCATATAAAATAAAAATGAAGAAGGTATATGAGCAAATACTGTACAGCATATGGCAATATGAATATTAACCTCAATCTATAAATAGCTTCTGAAATATCTCTTTTAAAATAAGGAAAGAAACCTAACATAATAGCAATTGAGTAGAAATTGTGCGTCTTTTAAAGTTCTTGATGTCAAGGAAGCAAAATATCATTCCAATACTTAGATTTAATATGTACTTCACGCAAAAATAAATCATGTAATATTTTCATGGCAGGCATAGAATTTTATGATTTTTATGATGATCATGGAATTGGGATTCATATTTTATAGACAGCACTAATAACATAAAGAAAATGCACCAGAAGAAAGATCTTAAGGAAAGAGGAATGGTGGTGAAGTGCAGGAAGGAATGGAAAACTTAGTGTAATTAAACCTCTTTGATAGGTTTTGGTTTTGTATTCAGAATAGCTGTTGGTATATTCACAAGGCAAACACCCTGATTTTTCATGTTTAAAATACAGAACAATAAATTGCCCTGTTTCCAGCTGGAATCACAATAACACTGAGCTAATTGCTTTTGGACGTAATTTAATAATATGTGTTTGATCTTAAGGCTGTGTTTGTTCATATATGTTGTTTATACATGTTGACTATTAATTGGTGTCTAATTGTATCACCACCAAATCCCTTGTTCAGACGTTCTGAGAGACAGGGATAGTGTAACATACTTGGGTCACTATTGTTTGCTCTTTGCATTCTCTATCAGTGAACGTACCAAAAGCTAATCTCGTATGGAGAGACTGTTGCTAACGATGACTTCACAGCCAGCATTACCCCAAGGAAAACAGTATTTTCTTCTATGTGGGATGCTTTGAAGAGGGGGCAGAGAGCAGTATGAATTTATGCCCTGAGCAAAATTAAAAGATGAACCTTGATTATCTTGAGCTTCCCTGGCATATGGGGCAGCGCTAGAGCAGGATCAACATCACAAAAGATGATGTTTTTACCAAGCAGCTTAATTGGGATATTCTGCCAGCAGGATGCGGAGACTTGGATTTGATGCCCACCTTTGTTTGTTAAGGGACTTTTAACTCGGGTTTCCTGCTCCCCAAGCTATGCACTGCAGATTTGGTTACGCTGGGGAACCAGAAGGGAAATATTCCACATCTTTGCTATGGAAGCTGCTCCAGTTTTCACACAGGCTTAAGTTCCAGCCTGTTTACCATATCTTACTTTTTCTGAGAGCAGTGCTGCTGTGTGAATATGAGTCTGGCCAGCTGGGCAGTGCTCTGGGTTTGCAAGGGGTGGTTCCAGTCCTCACAGGTTATTTTCAGCTTAATTGCTTCTCATTGGAGTAAAGGACCATGGCTAGATGGAGGAAAAGCAGGTTGTAAGGAGAAGGAAAGCTGCTTGGGGAAAAAAGGGGGACAGTGCAGTAGGAAGAGAGGGAAATCCTTTTCTCATACAGGAGATGACACGAGAGGTGCTCAGGAAGGAACGTCCTAGCTGTGGGAGTTTTCAGCTTCTGCCTTGAAGCAGTCAAGCTGAAGTGTCTGCCAAGAAAATGAAAAAGAATATTTTCTTTTACTGAGAATTAGCCCAGTCCATGTTTTCATTGCTAAGGGGGCACAGGATAATGCTGCTATCAGCTTTGTTATTTACTTCATCTCTGGCTTATTCAGCAGCTGCTTTCTTGAATCAACATGTCCCTACCAAATTACAGTAAGGGTTTTTTACTTAATTTCTGAAACAAACCAAAAGTTTTTTAAAACAAGGAATGGATTGCTAGGGCAGTCTGACCTGGGGTCAGTTTTAACAGTATTTCATATAGCAGAAACCTTGAGGAGATGACCCTTCGACCTGGTCTGGATTTTTTACAGACCGTGGTGTATGTGAAGGGCTCAGTCTGTTCCCTGGTCCTGGGATGCAGCATTAAGAAATACAGCAGTGCTATCGATGCGGTACTTTCTACCAGAATTTATAAGAATTTCTCCCAGAAGACTTCCCAGGTGTCACCTAACAGGAAAAATGTAAAAAACCTGTGCTCAGCAGCAGGAGGCAGAGCCTTGCTGACTGCAGCTCCTTCCCTTCATCTTGATGGCAGGCCATCAAAGGCCAGTACCAGGCACACTGGCAGCAATGGGGAAACTTTCCACTGTAAGTATTGCAATTTCTACTCCATTAGCTCAGAATTCTGGACTGATGCTTTAGCATTAAGCATGTAAAATGTGCTCTGTGAGGGTGAATTACAGCACCACCTGTACACGTACCATGTTGCAAATGCGTAGGTAGGAGTAAGTGCCAAAGTGCTGCTTGTGCTTTACCATGGAGTCCCATCAAGCCTATGAATGTGCTTTCAAGGTGCCTGTCAGTCCCTGAGCTTTGTTACCTATATGCTAGGACACTATGGGAAGCAGATTGGGCTCCGGACCCAACTCTGGATTTCACTGGAATTTGGACTGTGGTATGTGGAGGGTGGGAAGCTGAAGGCAGATGCAAGTGTTGTTTTTGTTAGAGGTTAGTAGCAGCCCTGTACTAACCTGAGCCACCCACTGCCAGGCGACAAGCCTTTAGAGGGGAAACCCTCTTGCTGTGGTCCACGGCAGGGTGACGCTGCAGCTGGATGCTTACCTGGCAGGAGTTACTCCTAAATATCTTGCGATACTCTAGCATTGACAATTTTCCATATTTAACATGTATTATTAGAACTCGATGGTTCCAAAAGGCCATTACAGTTAATACTGCCTGTATGTGTATATATGTTTTCATTCCCTAAGTGCTTATTTATCTGACTGAGCTGGTAGCAGGCTCTGACAGCGTGTCTGTCACACTTCCGCTCAGCTACTCAATCCACTGGGGTTTTCCGGTGGGTCGCTTCACTTTGTGTTTTGTAATACCTATCCTGTAGTGGAAGGAAAGGAGGACTGCGCAAAATATCTGAATTTTACCTTTACCTTCTGAATTGTCATGCTTTTTTGGTTCTAAGTGGGACGCTTTCGTCCAGCTATGTTTTGCTTTCCACCAGATTAATAACAGTTAGTAGAAATAATACCACAGAGCACACTTCTCATAGCAGTTGTCATTCCTAGCAAGCATAGTAAAGAAAAATAATTGACTAGCAAAAGGTTTGATAACTCTGAGTTTTATGTTTCTCAGAAATGACTCATTCCCATATGCATCCTACAAACTGCATTCTGCATGCTGAACTCGCTATAACCTGCTCTTAGAGAGGCTCTTGTCTCACATTCCTGTTTTGGCATTAGAAACAATAAAAGTAACAGCAGCTTTGAAGAGTATGTAAATGTATAATGGCTTTCCAAAGCGGATTGATAATTACTTATTGCACTAAATAATCCTAGAAGTGTGTTCGAGGAAGAATGTGAGAAGAAGGAATGAACTTACATAAGTAGAGAAATCTTTGCGTCCCTTCTGCTGTCTGATTCATTTAAACAGTCTTATTACAGTATCAATGTGGAGGGGAGATAATGAAGGTTGGTTTATGCTGTTACATCTTTTTTCCAGTTTGTTTTATTTTAAGAAATGCAATGGTAGCTATGGGTGGAGTTAGCCGCCACCAGTGCCACCAAAATATTGCATTTACCTCACTCTGTGTAGCACGGGGACTATGGCAAATGTGTTAAATGCCAAAAGTTAAATTCTTGTGTGGTAAATATTTTGGCTGCTCTAAATTGGACTTTTGTTGTTTTGAAAAGCGTTTCCTTTTGTAGAATTTTTTTATAAAATAAGCTTTCAGTTGGCACCAACTAAATTTGTTTGACCTTTTGAAAGCTAATTTCCAAAAATTACCTCCTCTTTTATCCTAAATTATTTTGTGAATAAAAAGGTGTGACACAGGAGCATAGGAAGCAATTGGGCTTTATTCATCAATGCCTGTCTCTTGAAATCAGTCAGCACAACAGAGCTCGATACTCCTGTTAGAGGACAGGTAGTAACATATTGCTGGCTACTTTTTTCTTTCTTTCTTTTTTCTTTTTTTTTCTTTTTTTTCTTTAATACTCTTTGGAGGTTGACTTTTCAGCAGGCAGCTTTTAATTTAGTGGGTAAGAAATCACGCTTGTGCTTTATCCATTCACAGTAAATACGGGATTCATTTTTGTAGCTGTGGTATGAAGGACGTATTTTGGTATCTGCTGCAGTGATAATGGGAAGGTGGAATTTTTACAGGTGGAGAAAGACATGTGCGAAAATGCAGCTCGGGTTGCGGTCCAGCTGAAATTCAAGTCTTTGAACTGATGCAGCTGCAAACCTCCGTTTAAACTTTTAACTGAGCTGTGTGTAATTTGAAACTAATTGTTACTTGAGATGTACACAGGGTGGGAATAAGAATGTGTGTGTCCTTTCCTCCCCTTCTGTCAGCTAGATTTGAGCTGCATTTCTGTGGACTCTGCCCTGTGCATTACCACTGGGCACCACTGGCCACAGCCGGCAGTGGGGGCACTGAGGGCTTGCGCAGCAGCTATTTTTGAAGCAGCGCTGTGGAAGAGAACAAGACCTGGGTATTTCAGAGTGGGCAAGTGCACGTCTCTTTTTCCATGTAATTTATTTGTATTTCTATCTGTGATCACAAGTTTTGCCCTCAGTGAAGTCTTGGGACCGGGGACCTTATCCCCTGTGTAGGTGAAACATGATGCAATGCTGACACGGTTTCTGCCGCCTCGTGTTGCCTGTGTCCCACCTTCAACTCTGACGGAGGGGTTACTGTACTGGGCATGTGCAGGGAACGGTCACTTCATTTAACCAGTTAAGGGAGCAGTTATTTTTTTAGCTGATTTTTTTAAAATCTTATATATCCAGCAGTTCTCACTGAGGAGGGTTAAAAGAACTACTTGTCTTTTAATCCATGGCAAATTCATTGGTATTTAATACATTTCAATTAGCAAAATTAACTGAAAACTTTAAACGTTAATTGGCCACTGCTTTTTTTGAATGCCTAGCTTTCCCTTCTGGAAAGAAATGATTGTTTGCTTGTTTTCCTAATAAAAATGCCACGGAAAATATTTGCAAAAATCTTATTTTTATGGCTAAAATCCTTGGAAGAAATCAGCTAGAACTACACCTTCTCTGTGAAATAGCAGCAATTAGGACAGACGCCCTCCTCTAACTCTGAGCCAGGCAGCTTGGGTGACAAATATGTCAAATTAATACATCACCAGGTATGAAAGCGCAGTTAGAATTTGACTGAGGTACTTCCAGCCTGAGAAAGGGAACGATTTATCAATGCAAACTTAATAACATCTATTTGAATCTAACTAAAAATCAATATTTCATTACCAAATTGTTAGTGAGAATGAAGAAAAATTGCGGAAGTCGGGCAGTTTGGTGGAAGAGAAGCATCAGGAGTTCAATGTGAAGACGGGATGATTCATGAGGCCAAGCCGGTGGAAGGGTGAAGGAGGACGAATGCAGAAAACTTGGAGGGCCTTCTCTCTGGTGACCTTGGCAGCGAAAGGAAAAAAAATACCAGAAAATGAAAGTGACTGTCAACTCCCAACAGGGATGGATCACACCATAAATCAAGCATAGCCCTGAGAGAGAAGAGAGGGGCTTAGGGTGGGGGGCGAGCACGGTGGAGGAAACCGTTGGGTAATTTAACTCTTTGAACCTTGGATGCCTTTTATTCGTACTTTAGCAGAGTTGGTAAAACATATGTGAATCCCTTCCTTTTGCAATGGTTTACATAAAAATGTGTCAGGTGCAGATAAATGGTGAAACATTGCTTTCCATTGGCTGGGATTTAAAGTACAGTACCAATAAGCATTTCCTTCAGCCCAGGAAAAGAGAAAAATGAGAGACTGAGGCTCCTGTGACACATAACTAAATCAGTTGGTTGCAAGGCCTAATCCGGGAGAGACTTTTTGGCGATTTGCAGGAAAAAAAATATGGATTTAAGGACATTAGTATTTATATTACTGAAATAATCTATTGATCTGAACAGCAAGCAAAAAATCACTCCTTTAAACCTAAAATACAAATGAAACTGAAGGGCTCTTGGATTTTTTTTAACCTTTAATGTTTGTTTAGTTCTTAAAATCTTTCTCTGACAGAGGTAAAGTGAAGGAGGTGACTGCCACAGAGGGGTTCATGACTGTCCTGTGACAGGAGCTGAAGGGGGTTTGCAGGAAATGTGAATATTACCTTTCTTGACCAGAATTAAAACATAGTCTGAGCACTTTATTTGCTAAAGAGAGGCACAAAGTATTCCCCCCTGTTTTTTCCAGAGACTAGTTTTTACCCTTTGTCCTGATAGACTTTTTTTTTTTTCTTATCCATCAGAAGAAGGGACCTGTGTTTTCCTTTGTGGGCCAAAAAGACGTGCATCTATACCATCCATGAAAACTGAGCACCTTTCATTTTCAGTTGTAAAAAAGACTTAGAATAGAACATTTGTAATCCTAAGCAGACATCACAATAGCTACTGTGGTGGGAGGCAAACCCCACGTGCATCCACAGGTTTGCATAAAGGCGCAATGAAGTATGTTCTGATCCATACTACCAGGAAAGGTAACTACAGTTATTGTGTTTGACTTCTGCCTTTCTCTCTGAGTATTGAAAGGTTGCAGCAATACTAATGCTAGATGTATTAGAAATGCACCTTGGGAGCACCGCGTCAGAGCGCTCCAGTGCCAGGGCTCCTGCTGTGGTCCAGCCGGCTGTGCCGCATCATTGGAAGCAGTGGCAGGGTGTCGTTGTTGCATTTCCACACCCCTTATAATGGCCTTCACCATGTGTGTGCTGGGTACAGCACAGTTTTCCATCCCTTGGGGAGAAGGCGAAGGAGGGAGGCGGCTCCCAAGCTCTTAAGGCTCGTGCAAATACCTTGGCTTGAAGGTGGTGGGAAGATGCAATGAAATGTGAACCAGTGGGTTGAGGGAGAGGGACTCTGCTAAAAAGCTTCCACTTCAAAAGAGGAGGAAAGCCTAAGAACTGTGGCACTGCTCGCTTCATTAAGCCAGTGAAAGTCAGGTTTGCTTGTACCTGGGCCATCCTTTGGTCTACCTTTGTGTGGCTGTGGAATGAGCCTGAAAATGAACATGTTTGCTCATCTTGACTTAGTTTTCAGCTGAACCAGTTTGCTCGTCTGTCTTGAGGTTTGCCTGCATAGTGCTGCCCACAAGAGAGGACAATGCCTGCTGTGTCTGGCACTGTGAAGGTAGGGGGACAAGGCATGGGCTGTGGCCTCCAACAGTGCTCCCAAGGCGAGGGCTCGAGGCTCCACAGGCAGCCCTCGCAGGGTCTAGATTTTGGGGTAGCCTTATGCACTGGCTCTGAAGTAGTAGGTGAGAAACTGCTCACTAAGATCACCTGACACAGCTGTCCTGCTACCAAGGTGCTGTGGTAAACGGGGAAATGCTTCCAGGGATGTGAGCAGCTCCTGAGCAGCAGAGACCTCCCGAAGCAGCTCAGAGGACTCCAGGGCTTTTGTTTTGTAGGTTGCGCCCAAGAGGCAATGTCATAAATCAACTACCAGCAGGAGGGCAAATAAGGGGCAATGGAGTGGTTCAGAAAACGTGGCAAAGTACGTATGGATCCCTGCATGCTCGGCACTTCACTTGTGGTACTGCTTTTTTTATCTAAATATAGGACTCATCTCAAAGCCTCACATGAGAAGTTGCAGATCTAATCAAGGTCAGAAGAACATTAAAAAAAATTGGAACAGGAAAAGGCCATCAGGACCAATGTTTCTGTTCCTTTTTTCCTCCTGTCTTAGCTCTGGATCTTGGCTCTAATTGCCATTTATTTTTTATTGCTCTCACTATACTTCTCATATAATGTTTATATTAATGGGCAGGGGGAGGGGGAAGTGAAGAAACACCAGGAAATGGAGTGCAATTGGAGTATGTGAGATGTGGCTTTTGTCTTCTTTATCACTGTTTTCTTGTAGTACTTCCAGCTCAGATATTAATTTATCATTGAGAGTGCTGCAGAAGTGTGGTCCCTTGTATTTTATTGAAGGCTTGATCTAAATTCCAGATGGTCACCATGTGATCAAACCAGCCATGGGTAAATAGGATATTTCTTTGTGTCTATATTTGATTTTCTTTGCCAAATTCATACACCTATCTAATCTGCCCATGAGCATGCATTCATTCATTCTTTAAAAAAGTGTGCAACAGCTCCGCCTCCTCATGGGCTAGAGACAATGAGGATGATTGCAAACATTCACCATCTAAATGTGGTTAAAATGTGACGCTGTTGCATACAAATAATAGCTTTTCACGTCACAAAAATGACTATCTAAAGTTTACAGAATAAAAATAATTCCTCTCCTCCAGGAATGAAGAGAATAGGCACTGGGGGACATGGGTGTATTGACATGACACTGCTTCAAGTGATTTGATTTTGGGGATGCAAAGAACTGTGAAATATTACTCATGAAAATCCACGGAATCCTTCTGCTTGTGTAGTCCCTGCTTTAGTGCAGGAGTTTAATGGATGTGAATGAGAGGCCATCTATGCCAAGTAGGTGGTTCTTTCTTAAAAAAAAAAAAAAAAAAAAAAAAAAAAAAGAAAAGGCAAATTTCAGATTATAACAAAATTCTATATATTTCAGAACATGGAAGTAACAATATAAAAACCTTCTTAATCATGATATGATTAAAGGATTTTTAAAAGCTGCCTTGTAGTCACATTTCTATTTCCTGATAAATTCTGTACTTTCTTTCAAATCACTTCTCATCATAATAATATGAACTGTAAAAAATCCTTCCATTTCTGCAATGTGCTATGAAAAAAATGGGGCTGGAAAGGAGAGAATTAAGAAGGCTCCAAGTTTTATCATTCTGTTCATAAAGCAGCACAGCAACCATAACTGCAGCGCAGAAAAGAAACAGATACTGTACTGTCTGAGGTATTCTGTGCCATAAACTCCCATAATAGAAACAGATGGCAAAAACGCCTTGGAAGTAAGGGAAATACTGTACATGCAGCTCTACCCTAACATATGAAGAGATTCAGGCCTGACACATAAAGGAATATGCCTGGAGCTCTGCCAGCGCTACTGTGTAGTGCAGCAGTTGGTGCTGGAGATGAGAGAACCTGCGATTTTGGGTTTGGGGCTCTGGAGTGGGTCGGCAGCAGGACCTTTTCCCGCACTTTAGCGGGTGTGTTGTTCTGGCTGGGATAGCGGATGTGGATGGAAAACCTTGCGGGGTGTCATCGGGAGCTTCCCCCAAAGCCCCTTGGCACTGTGGCAGCTCGGGCGTGCTGCAAAGCTCTGTGCGTTGTGTGCCAGGGTGGGGTCTGCCTTGTCTTTCTCTCCCTGCCTCTGCTCAGCAGAGATCTTAATACCTAATGTGAGCTAAGCAAAGTTGTGTGGCCATCATCGTGCATGCAGTGAAAATGGAAAAACTATTTTGTTCATCTCTGGTATCTAGCTAAGGAAACATCACTTATTTCGTTCAGTGTTGTTTCACTGGTCCTGCTATGAGTGAAAGGAAATATAATGTGTGCATTGCACTAGAGGGGGAGCTGAAGGTCAGGAGTGAAATATGGCTTTCTGCTGCACTTGGTCTCAGTCTGAATGTTACCTACATTATCATCAGAGCTCACTGTCGTAATGGGGAGACCTTGTCACAGGAAGGAGGTCACCTAGAAATGGGAAGAAAAATTGGGGGAAAAATACTAAATAAGATAAACTAAAAAGAAGACCAGTAGGTTCCCCAAACTTCCTTTGTGTATGTTTGAGAGCAGTAAATTATCAGCAAAAGACATGCTTGTCCTACAGCACCTGAAATCCCACTGGTGTCTTGGGCCTGAGGTGCTGCTCTCCTAACTTCCCATCATTTTGTTATCAGCATCTTTCCACCAGCGTATCCAGCTTTGACCTCTGTGCTTTTGCGTTGGCTTGGATTTATACACTCCAATTATGTTTCGGGGCAGTACCCTTTCAGATATTCTTGGGAGAAGGGGATCTATCAGTTCGTTTTCATTAGAAAACAGACCATGACAAAGAAACTTTGCTATCCTCTCTGCCTCTGAGACTCCTGAAACGTGCTTATCCTGCCGGTGCAGCGCTGCGGAAGGACCTGGCAGTGCGGCTGGCATGTGTTGTCATGAGCTCTTCCTCAACGCCATGGGTAAATTTTGCTTCAAGATTTTGGAGGTCAGACCTGTCTTCCCACTGCGTGGCTGAAACTTCTGCCTAATTGCAGGGCAGGAGAGATTTTAAACATTAGTGTGAAGAAGTATTGCATTGGGTCTGCACTGTTTGCATACCCTCCAGCCACCCAATTAACAGCCTAATATTTGTGCATAGCCTCTTTCATCTAAAGATGTCAAAGAGCTTTGCAAACATTAATTCATATTAATATGGTGCTCAAAACAAACAAACAAACAAACAAATGTTTCCTTAGTGCTTCCAGGCCTCTCCTCCTCCTGACACGAATGCAAGCCAGTGATCTCCAAGGTGGTGCCTGGCACCCATTCTGGTAAGGGGGCCCCTGCCTTGGCGTGTCGGCGGTGAAGGTCTGCTCGCTTCCATGACCATCAGCAAACATCCTGGCTGCAGCTCAACAAGGCACAAGGGTCACCTTCCCCTCGATGTGCCATGGTAAACGCTTACGTGGTTTCTCCCTGGTCCTGTCAAAATAATCTGGATTAGCAGCTGCTGTTACTAACAGTGTAGGACTCAACCCAGCCTGCTTCGCCGGTGCGAAGGTAAGAGGGGTTACGCCTCCTGGGCTGCAGCAGACATGGAGGGCGTGGGAGGTGCCGAGCTGCTGGGCATCCACGTCTGAGGCTCAGCTATGGCTCAGGGGGATGTTGGGCTCTGGGCACATCCACCTTGAGACCCCTCAACTGGGTGGACAGCTGTCTGTCTGTCTGCAAATGCGATTAGGTAGGGCTACAAAGGTATTGCAGTAAATATCTGGAAATTCAAGTCACTGATTACGTGACATTTCCTCTCTGCTTAGCAATAAATCCTTTGGAGGCTGACCAGAATTCAAGGTTTAACAGCTAATGCTTAGACATGAAGATTTTACTTTTCTGTCTATTGGAAGAATGTCCAGCTCAAAGAAGCCATTTCACATGAAATAAACCTAATTTTGTGTTTGTCTAAAAGAAAAACCCCAGCCCTGCCCAAAACCAACCCCCCCACCACCAAAACCAAACTCAGGACAAATTTTCAGGATATATAGTGATAGTTTGTACAACTCTAAGCCATTCTGATGTTTTCTATTCTTGTGTCAGATGTTGTGGGATCGCTACCAGGTATTTGGAGATGGGAGAGCAGCTGCCTTAGCACAGGCACCAGGAGCTGGCTGAAGGGAATCTTCGTAGATATTTCCTTTGGAAGAACTGTATTCAACCATTGAAATACAAAGCCAGGTACCAATATGAACATTGGCTCACATAAAATGCACTCTTTCATCTCAGTTTAGTTGTTATGCCGACAGTTTAAGCTTCTCAAATACTGTATCTCTTTTTAATGAAGAAATTGCACACTCACATACAGAAATCATGTATTTACAGCATAGAATACCTATTGATATATTTTGGTCATTTTAACTGAATTTGGAAGTCTTCATAAAGTGAGAAATACAACATTTCATTACACAATTACAGCTAATTATTTTAGAAATACAGTTTAAATGCAAGTTATCTTAAATTTATTGCTTATCTGACTGGAAAGATCTAAGCAAAACCTGAAAATCATAAACCCTTCCAGAACATTATATTTTATGCAGTCCAAAATGTGACACATGGGGTCTTTAATAATTCACTGCTTGTTAACATTAAACAACTGTTAACATGCTCAAATAATTAGTTATGCTTGCTTGACATGTTTGCATCTTTAATAATTGATGCATTTATCTTAATTACTAACAGTATTATGGTCGTAATATGCATCTTTTTTCTATCTTAAAATTTTAACAAAAACTGACTTTTTGCCAAAAATGATTATCCTCTAAGTTTTAATTACTCATTGTAATTAAATTGCAAGCTGCAGTATTTTATTAAAAATATCTTTCACAAAAAATATTTAATGGAAAAGAGGTGATTTGTTGTTTATGCATCACACTTAGTAAATATTTCATAAGTTTCATATTACCCTTTCAGAGCGGATATAAAAAACATAACATTCTTAATATAAGAGTCAATTTAAAAGCTGCTATAGTAGTCTTCATTTCTGCTCCCAAAGGTTTGCAGAAGTCAGTGAATAAAGGAAGACAAAAAAAAAAAAAAAAAAACACCAAAAAAATGTGGTGGTGATTGTAGATAGGATGCCTACAGTGACAGGAACCAATGTTGGAGACCTTCTGCTGGTGAGTATATAACACATATTCCAGTGGAATTAGTCTGACTTGAAATAGAGATGAACGTTAGAAGTTTTTTCATTCTTCAGTGTTCTTCTGATTCAACTTTCGCTTGCAGGCTGCTAATAACAATAGTGGCAGTACTTTGACTGTAATCATTTATTTATTGCAATGCTGATAGAGATAGGGGTGAGCTTTGTGTCAGCCAATTTAAAAAGACGGTGTTTTCAAGGCCTTCCCATTGGTAAGACATTCCGGTTTTAGATTAACGTGGCTGTTTCTGGTCCTGAAACATTGTGGAGGCAATTACTAATCCTGTGGAATGACAAAACTCGTTAATGGTGTCAAAGGCCTGGTGCATGGTTGTGTTCCTTCCCAAGTAACCCACGAAGATGCTTGAAAAGGTATCAGCATATTATTGGCAGGAAAAAGTCCATTTGAGAGAAAAAAATGTTGTCCAAAGTTTTAGAAATAAAACCCACTGTCTCACAGTTCTACAGACTGAAAGTCAGGGCTTCCTTTAGCAAGTGACTAATGTAAGCCTGGCTTGTCTCTGAGGTAGGTGGCTTTTGAGGAGCTAATACCTGACCCGTGATCCAAAGTCAGCCAAAACACTGCATTTTAATGACAAAATGTGCCTGGGAATAGATCTAGTATAACACTTTTTTTAAGGTGAGTCAGTAGACCTAAGGTGCAGAAATGTCCCATGTGCCAGATGGAGCAGGCAGGGAGATCGTGACCAGACCTAGAAGTGCCTCCTCCAAGCCCTCAGCTTAGAAGACTTCTTTCAGAAGGATTTACCCCAGGTATGACTCTTTGCCAGAAAAACAGCTTGAGATCAGGTGGAGAAGAATGCTGAACTCTGATGTTGAGCTCTGTGCAGGGTATACTGCCTGCTTTCTCAAATATTTGGAGGCTTTCCTGCCTGCAGTAAATGAAACTCGCATATTTAGTCCTCAGCTGCCAGCAGAGCCTCTGGTCCTTCAGCTTCTGCAACAGAGATGATGCTGGAGTGAAGATTCGAACCTATTGAGTGAATTAGATACAGAGCAAAATTAATATGATGTTTAGTCCCTAGGAATCGCTTAAACCAAAATGCGAGAGTGGCTCGCAGGCAGGGCTGCGGTACTGCCTGCCGTGGTGTCCAGTGCTGGGTGGCACACACCCACCATGCACGGGTAGGAATGGCATAAACACGTCAATGGCCACCCTTCCAACTGCTGCTTCCAGATTAACTGTGTACTTTTAATCTACTCTGCCATTTCTGACAGATTTAGAAGAGTCTCACTATTACAAAGTCCTCATGTCCTTGACATGGTGTTCTTCAAAAAAGTGATTTCTAGTGTGATTTTAGAGTTAAATAAAAATTTACACATCACAGATCTATTAATCATTTTTTCCCTTCTGTGGGTGTATCTTCAGATTTCAGTGATTGATTTATGTGGCCAGATGGGTGCATTTGTTTCCTGCTGTCTTTCAGTCCAGCAGAATCCATGCATGCTGTGCAGTACCGTGGGCTTGAACTTTCACTTAAAATGCACTACTGTACATAAATTCTGAATATTATTCCCTCTTTGGAATGAATGGGATTCAGATGTGAATCCTTTGTATGTGGTACAAGTTGCGTTTTTACCTCTCAATTAGTAAAGAAGCTATTCCTTTCAGCTTTGATAAGAAAACTTCAGTATTGCAGAAGGAGGTCCTCTTCATGTCCTCCAGGTTTTTGCTCTAAACGCTTTTGCGTTTCCTGTCACTACATAATGTGTAGAAGCTCATTAGCTGGAGCCAGAAATAAAGGGTTGACACAGAAGTTTACTGTGGGAAAAGCAATCTGTAGTCTACACATGCATCTACATCGACATATGCCAACATTGTAAAAAATATTTGCACACGGTACTGTAGAGTTGGTGTCCTGGATCCAGGAACTGTGAGAACAGGGACCATGAACAGCTGAGAGGGATTCTGTGGAAAGAGCTGGAACTGGAATAGAGTTTGATTCTCAGCAATATTGTATGCAAGGGCACACATAGGCATACGGCAGCTTCCTGGTCTCCGGTAGCTGAATGTAAATCTTTATCCAGATGATGCAAACGCTTGTGATGATGAGTCCATTTCTGACAGAGGAGTGGAAGTCTCAGAAGCAGCAGGTTCCCGAAGGCCATGTGAAGGTAAGCGGGTGGTAGGAGAGGGAAATCCAACCGAATGCCCCTACTGATGGGCCAGCTTCAGAGAATCCACATGGGAGAGAGGTCTCCCAACAGCCCAGGCAGGAGCTTGCACTTCATTAGGCACTGGGAAGTCTCACCATGACATGGAAAGTCACAAGAAATTAGCTTCAGAAGTTTGCCCAGTGCCCTGGTTTCAGCTGGGATAGAGTTAACTGTCTTCCTAGTAGCTGGTACAGTGCTATGTTTTGAGTTCAGTATGTGAAGAATGCTGATAACACTGATGTTTTCAGTTGTTGCTCAGTAGTGTTTAGACTATAGTCAAGGATTTTTCAGCTTCTCATGCCCAGCCAGGGCACCTGACCCAAACTGGCCAACGGTGTATTCCATACCATGTGATGTCCCATCTAGTTTAGGAACTGGGAAGGGGGGGGCAGGGATTCGCCGCTCGGGGACTGGCTGGGTGTCGGTCGGCGGGTGGTGAGCAATTGCCCTGCGCATCATTTGTACATTTCAATCCTTTTATTACTACTGCTGTCATTTTGTTAGTGTTATCATTATCATTATTAGTTTCTTCTTTTCTGTTCTATTAAACCGTTCTTATCTCAACCCAGGAGTTTTACTACTTTTCCTGATTTTCTCCCCCATCCCACTGGATGGGGGGGAGTGAGTGAGCGGCTGCGTGGTGCTTAGTTGCTGGCTGGGGTTAAACCACGACACCCAGTCAAGGAGTGAGTTATTTTGCATGTGAGGTGTGTGTATTTCTGTATGAAATGGAATTTTTTGCTTCTTTCTGCAATTAAAAAATAACCTCTTCTGGTTTATAATTCATGGCTGCTTTTCAAGCCCTGGTGGTGCTTTAGGGGGAGAGGCCTATGGCACTGCACTAGTGAAAAGACTGTGGCCAAGCAATAGCAGATGTTTGGGTGAGAGTATCACTGTGGTGTGGTGGTGTTTTTTGTTTCTGATGAAAGAAGATACAATGCAGAAACAGCGTTTTGAGGGGTCTGGCTTACTTCTGCCGTCCATTTCTGTTGGGCTTCTGTCTTCATGGGGTGTTAATTTCTAGTTTTCTCAATTTTTAAGTCTTGGCATTGGCTGCAACTATAACCTAGATTTGCTAAAAGCACAAGAAAAGGCTGTCCTGAGTGCTGCCATCAAAGCAGGAGTCATACTTGCAGAGTGCCATTCTCTGGCACTCTGCTTCAGAGCAGAAATCTCCATTAGAAATCAAAGAGCAGCATCATGAGCTAACCTCTGCCACAGGGACTCCTCAATCCTTCTGAGCTGGCACGTTTTGCACTTCATTTCCTAATTTTTTTAAATCTGAATATTAGGAAAAGAGTTTGTCTACAGCTGTAACAAACCTGGTCATATAATTTTTTTGGCACCCTTAGGACTGGCTCCCCATGACCTCCAAGTGCTGGCGGGGGACCCACAGACCCTCCAGTGCATCCCCCCAGAAAGCAAGTCCCATCCACATGGCTCGCAGTCAGAAATGGTTTGGACAAAATTCCTGCTGATGCCTGTGTTCACTGATGCCAGTGAGGAAGGGAATGAGCTCCTTATGAGTTTCACGTAGACATCCAAAAGCGCGAGTGGAGAGAACAGGAGGCGGAGGAGTGGCTGGCAATGATGGCAAGCACCGATGTGCATATAGATGAATTTCCAGAAGGGGGCTTGGCTTTCAAAAAATATTGCCCACAGAAATATGGATACTTCCCTATGAACTCTATGATTTGCAAAATATACATATGAGTTTTACAGTATTTTCAATATGAACATGTTCATGTTTATGACCCAGAATATTTCAACTGTGAACTAAATTCTTTCTAGCTCACTCAAGGTTTTGACATTTGTAAGTCTTTGCTCGATCTAGGAGTATCTTTAATGGCTTATATTAATTCAAGGTGTCCCTTTATGCACTTAAAATAAAAAAAAAAACCTTCCTTTTAATGACATTTCCATTTATTCAGAATTATTATTTAAAATCCTAAATTAGCATTCTGCACTTCAGTTCTGACAGAGCCATTACATTTTATACTAAAAGAGTTTAGTTAATTTTAAATTATTAAACCCCATTGGCTGCATGAAGTGAGCATCTTTAAGCAAGTTTCTGTAGTTCGGGTGCATTCCAGTTGACTACAATTGCACACTTAATTCAAAATGTTTTGCCTATATTGCTTTTTATCCTTATATATGGCAGTTATTATTCTGGGTTTCACTCTCTGGTCTGAGAAGTTAAATAGCAGCTGAACACAATAACAGCAGTATAGAGAGCAATCTGTCCTGAGCAACACAGGTCTTCAAACTGAAGACAGAGAAAATCACAGAAATAATAGTAAGTCGTTTCTTCTGAAAGAAAAATTAAAAAGTCCATGACACAAACTTGCTTATATAGGAAACGAATTTCTTCTGTCAACAATATGTATTAACTTTGTGGTTTTTTAAGTTTCATCTTAATATTTTCCACAGTATAAAATAATTTTGATTTTCAAAAAAGTTTGCCTCCTTTCAGTTGTTACCTGGCATGACTTAGGTAAAATTCTAACTTTCGCATGAATTAGTGATGATAATTTTTTCAGTGATTTAACTGGAGAAACAATTGCAAAGCTACTTATCTTTGAGGTAAGTTGCTATAGAGAGCAACATCTAGTAGGTGAGAAGGTCTTTGCATAGGTGAGATCTAATACACAGTCCTAAGGAAACAGCTAAGAAGACTTTTTGACCACAAAGGAGCACAGCGGAGACAAAAATAACATAGGCAAAGTGGAACAGAATATAACGGAAAGTATAGTTACTTTTCTCTTAAAACTGAAGCTAGACTTCAAGGGTAGTATGGATATCTAGCAACAAGCAGCATCTTAAAGCACTTCAATTGCTGTGACTTCAGGTGATATTTGCTGCAAGCTATAGATCTGCTTTAATTATTTTTTGAATCTGCAAACTATGATCATTTACATGCATTGCTAATTCACTTGTCTCCTGAAACTTGAGCTGCGCAGTTTGGGTTTTACAGATTTATCAAGTGAAACAATTGGGCTAATATCACATTAATTTAATTAACTTTAATTTTAAATGACTTACTAGAGCACCTAACAAATGTAACATCTCCAAGACATTTTAGCAGATAGCTGCGGCTTTGTTGTACACTCTTGTCTTCGTAGTGAGAACACATCTTGTTAGCATGAAAGGCCCCTTACTACTTTAAGAGAGAGTATCTTGTTTATACACTAACGTTTGCCTTGATTGCCTGGCTGTCATTTCAGAGGTGAAGGAAAACAGCAGAAGTGCTGACTGGGGGGCTGATATAACTTTAACATCTGCACTGTTCTGCAAAGATCTCCTTCAAATATAAGTGCTACTGATAGTTTATCATATGTTTAGGATATCTACAGGGAATTGCCTGCAGCCTGGGTCTGTGAGTGCATGCCCAGCTCATGGCCAGCAGCAGCTTTGGGAGAGCTGGTGCACGGTACAGACCTGCCTTACTGGTAAAATAAGCGTGATGCTGGTCCCAGAAAGGAGGGCAAACGTGGCCCTTATCCTTCCATCTTTTTTTTTTTTTTTTAAAGATAAAAATAGTCTAAGGAAAATTCTGACTACCTAAAATCAGTCATGAGGGGTTCAGCTGTCCCTTTATTGGTTCATATTTTAATGGCAACTACTAAATATAGAGCAATTTTTTCTTTTTTTATATATATGAACATATATATCTAATATCTATCTAATATCTAAAGAGGCACATTGTCCTGTCTGACAGAAAGGTAGGTGCACTAAATATTTTAAAGAATATAATCTGTTCCAGACATCATTCAGTTTAGAGAGGCAAGCTGGAAAAAATACCAGAGATAAGGCCATAGTCCATGTGTGGACACAGTCAGGAAGATAAAGGCAGGAAGATTGTCTAAGAACAGCAGTTTATTCGCATTCACTTTGCATCATACTTATATATTAAATATTAATAGCACTGTATGAATATTCATCTATGTTTAATATTCATTTATACACGGAAGTTTACAGCCAATCCCTTTAACTTTTTGTGCCAAAAACCAGTGTTCAAAGGGTTATGCTGCCATTGTTTCTGCAAAACGTTTACATTTATCTGCTGTAAAATAGGCTGAATGGCACCAAAGAGTGTCGTGTTTAGTTTTAAAATGCCACAAATAACAGATTTATAGATTTTTCTAAATACATTATTTTAGCTTGACAGCATTAATCATTCATGCTTCCTTCTTTCATTTTTCTACCTGCAATGGATTATTGAAACAGAAAATAACAACGGGAAAGGCTACAAGCAGTATCAAAATGTCAAGTTTGTACTTACAGTTGTATGTGCGTAGACAGGGTCAAGAGCCTCAATTATTTGTATATGTACACAGTGGTACTACATGAAAGGTTATGTCACCTGCAGCTATTTTCTTGCAGATTTAAATAGGACTGATATTCAACTCCACAGTCAGCCACTGACATGGAACATAGAATTGTAAAATACTATGAACTCTTATGTCAGGACCTAAAATATGAACTGGGTGATTGCAAGGTGTAGCTGTGGGCAATCCTATGTATTGCAGAGTAAGTCCTTTAAATTACTTTGTGTTATCCCTGACCCGCTCTTTTCATTTAAGCATAAGCCAGAAACAACATGGAAGTACTTTCCAGGGAGAAGAAAACCCCTTGATATTGCCTATTTTTGCAGTAGAATTTTCTTGGGTTTTGAGGGGTTTAGGGTTTTTTTGTTTGTTTGTTTGTTTTAATGCTTCATATTTCCATGAATCCACCCAAGTATGATAATTTTTAAAATTCCAAAAGCATGGCTTGCATGTTAATGAAGTGCAAGTCTTATATCAAAACTGACAGCAGTGTTATTTAGAGTAGGACATGTGGTGGAGCTAATCAGTATATTTTCACAGTGGAGGGAGGAGGAGAGGAGCTAATCAGTAGATTTTTGCTGGTGATTTTCTTATTTAAGTTATAGTTTAAAAAAAGAAGAAGAAGAAAATACATTAGTATGGAGTTTTCTTGACCAAGCCCCTTAAGGGTAGTGGTCACTCTTTTGAAAGGTCAGCACAAGACCTACAGCTCAGAAAGTCTTATTTTTGAAGAAGTGATTGATAAAAAGGTACTCTATATCTTTAAAGCAACCTACTAAACCAGCAGTAATAATAATATAGATCAATAAATTTGTATATCACTGATGTATGACAGCATGAGGGACACAGTTAAGGTTCTAAATTCAACTTCACCATTTACATTTATGAATTCTTGAGAGTAACTTACTACTTCCATATCTTCAAACTTTAATGACAGAAAAAAATGCGCTATTGAAGGCCAATAGTACAATCTTTATGTGCTGTTAGTCTTGCTTTGATTTAAATTATTTATAGGTAATATAATTAGTGCTGGGAAATAACTATCTTATCAGACAAGAACATTTCAAAGAATAAATAAATAAATAGTCAGACATTAACATCAACCTCTCTATCTCTAGTCAGGTAGCACAAACCACACACATATATGCTGAATTAATAAAATTATCATTGCAAACTTATTTTGAGACATGCCATTCATTTAGCGATCGTGCAAATGCATCTTGCCAATTTTTACAGTTCTGTCACTAGAAAGTTCTGTTCATTTTAGCTTTTTATCAAATCTTAAAATACAGATTTCACTGTCTCAAAGTACATTGAAAGTAAATTAAGGCATTAAGTCTTGCTGAATGAGTATGTTTTTCAGAACTTATTACTAAATGCTGTTACACATCCAAAAGTTTGATCCCTGCTTTCCCGGAGGAAAACTGTGGTCATTATTGCCTCTGGAGCCGAGCATTGCCATTACATAACACAGTCTCCTCCCTACAGTTTTCATTTTTGTTTTTTTTCCCCGTTATTTAATCTCTAGAGTTATGTCATTCAATTATAAGAGATAATTGATTTTAATAAGTGCTAATTGTTCTGCAGAAATTGTCTATATGCATACACATCCTTATATCCACACACAGAGGCATTCACGCTACAGAATTTAATATCGATTCCAGGGAAATAACTTTGAGCTGCTTAACAGAAATAGCAACAATATGAAAATCCTGAGGGTTCCTGCTTACAAATATAGCAGTGGAAATAACATGTATAAGTCAGGATCACTAATATACAGGTGGAGTTCTAAAGTTTCAAGACCATAGTTGGGTATATCTGGTGAGTAAAATACCAGGGAAGGAGAATAGACGGTCAGAGGGAGGACCGAGGGACAGAGCTGTGGGTGATCATAGTCTGTCTTCCCAAGAGAGATGCCTTCAAAAGGTGAAGTACCTCCAGCAACACTGCCTCCCAGGGAGGGGTTCCTCCTTGGTGCACTGGAGCAAGCCCTGGGACACAGCAGCATGCGGGGCTGGGACAGCCACGGCTGGGGAGCAGTCCTGCATGGCACTCGCCCCATTTGCATGGGTCCTGCAGCCAGTGCTCTCTGGTGGGTAATTTGGCTCCACGCTGACTCTCTGGAGGGAGATTATCGTGGGATTTTTTTTCCCTGTGCTTTCTTTCCTTTTCTTCCACTTTTTCTGCAAGAGCAGGTTCCATGAGTTACGTTAAAAATATTTCAATACCAGCGCAATATTGATTGACCATGAAGAAACCTACTTGTGATAGTTAGTATACTCCAAGTAAAAATATAAGTGAATAATGTTTTATAGTCACTTTGCATCAGTCTCTTTTTCCAGGTCCAATCCATCTGTATCCAGTTAGAAAAGACTCCTCCAAGGCAAGTTATTCATGGGTTCATCCCAATTCCCCTCTTTAGATCCTGTAAACAAATCCAATCACTGGCTGTTTAACATTTTTATTACCTAAATTCCAACATGCGTTAGAACATTAGTGGGTACTGCTAATAACAGTGTGCATTTCAGATGTATTCTCTTTTTGTCACAAAAGCCCTTAAACCATATTCTAATAATTGTGTATAAGATATAATTGGTAAGAAGCATCACATTCAACGACCAGGAGGAATATCTCTGTAGTGCTTTTTGTTGCTCCTCTTTTTGTCTAAAGTAACCACCAGACATTTCAGTTCCTTCAAGGAAAAACAACCCGTGTCTCCTGTGATAACCCAAACATGCAGACACGCTGATAAATAAGATACATTTACAATTCTTTTATTACTGTATTCTATGACAAGATAAAATAAACAGTATTTTGTGGAACATTACAACTTATAACAAAGCTAAGCTACTGTCCAAAGATGCTGAAAAATTCCAGTATAAATACACTTTATTTTCAGCTGGCTCATGGATGATTAGGGCATCCCAACACTTTGACAATTTTCATATAATACTATGAAGAATTTCATGATTTCCCTTCATCTTACTGCTGCTGCCAGCTCAATACATCTTTTTTCTAGTAAAAATTATACAAATCTATGGTTTTTACTCTTCTCATACACCATAAATCCTTGAGATAGTTTCATACATGTTAACTACAATCTTTCTTCCCCCACCACCCCTCCCTGGAGTTCAACCAGAAAAAAACTCAGCTATATTGCACAGAAGAGGAGCAGAACAGAAGGAAACATCACTTTGGTGAGATTTGAGTAATTTCTATTTATAAATATCTACCTGTATTTCTTTTACATAAACAATAGTGAAAGACCGGGAAAAGGTTGGGTCATCAACTGGCATCTGTTTCTCTGCATGAGATGTCCCAAGAGAATAATATTTACTGAGCAAACATGAGTTACATGATGGACCATAATGTAGAGTTTTCAAATTGTCTTGGCAGCTGTTCACCTGTTGAATAGCTCTGTGACTTTTTGAGGAATTATTTGCTTGATCCTGTCAAGGCAAAAGAAAGAATTTTGATATATACAAAAAGCCATCTATGCTTTCCTCTTTAATAATCTCCCTTCACAATATACTCATTTATGAAGCCTGACTTTACTGATGAGAAGGGACAGGCAGATCTTTGGCCTTAAGAGTTTGTCTCTGCCTTTGTTTTAGAGCATTTTCTTTGGGTTAGATCTCTGATTTTTCCTCCTCTGCTTATCCTCAAGATATTCCCATTGCTCCCTGGGCCTCCCGGCAGCCCGGCTGCAGGGAGTCTGTTGATCTTATCAGAAGGGAGGCACAAGAAGCAACACCCAAAACCCGTGTGCTGCCTCCATCCCTTCCCATGGGGCGTCCCATTGACCAGCTCTCCCGGACTCGTTGCTGGGGGCTTGTCCATGGGGGCTCATCCCAGCCTCCAGCCAAATTGGTGGCGGTGAGAGGGCATGCTGGGCTCCCTGCCTGGCCCTCCTGTAGGGCACCAGGGAGGAAAATCCAAATACAACTTAAATGTCCTGAAAAGCTGGAAATCCAACCAAAGCTTATTTGCTTGGTGTTCTTTTTCTGCTGTGCTCCTTTCTAATTTTACCACCTGTAGTGTAAATTTTTATGAGGAAAGGCTAGCAAAAGAAGTAAATACATTTTTTAATGTGCCACTGCCTGCCGTTCCCTCTGTTTTGCTATGAGACATAGGAGTTTATTCCCATTTAAAAATTCTATTTACTGCCCTCTTATGCTTCCTTTATCTCTGAATTTACTTTTTATGCGCTCTTATTATTTGGGCAATAAAGCTTTCTTTGTATGGGTCTGGGGTTTTTGGCATAAAGAGAAGAAATGTGGTTCCTTGTAGTCTATCCCAGTAAGAAGTTTTTGCATGCAAGGAATAGTTACTATATTTTGAAAAACAAACAAACAATCAAACAAATGAAAAAACCTCCCCCAGTTAAAGAGCGCAATCCCTCAATCAAAGTGCCTGTTCCAGGGTTAAGGGCTGGCTATGTTATGCACTCAACTTACCATAACTTCAAAAGGCATTCAGAACGCAAAATATATTTTACTGTTTTGTGTTTTAAAAATTAAATCCAGATTGAATCCAGATTAAATCCAGAAGATTGAAGCAAATCTCCCACTGGAGAGAGATTTGTGCTTTCATCCATAGTCTTGAAGCTGAGCTGTGTGTAAAGTCCTCAGAGATGCTAGTAAGAGTCTAAAAAGCTTATAGATGTCATTTTGCAGGACCACCACCCTGAGACTGAGATACTGCAAAGAACTTTTTGAAATGCACCAAAAAGCCTTTCTTCTGTCCCTAAATTGCATTGTGGATGCAAACTGGTTCATAAATTAGGTACGCACATCTGATGACTTAAAACATGCAATCTGCAGGTGGAAGAGTCTAAAAAATTATATTTATAATTTTGACAAATAGTTATGTTTTGTTCTCTCTGCCATGAGTTAGGGCACACTATCATTCTTTGTTTCAAGCAAGTAACTGAAGTATTAGTAAGATTTTCTTTCCATTTTCTTAGAACTCCCCAAGGTCTATAGTTTTCTTTGCGGAAACAGTTGCTATTAAATATGCTGTATGTCAATGCAGCAGTGAGGTGGTTAATTTTGACTGAATATTATGCTATATAACCACTTGGCATTTAACTTGAAAAATGACTTTCTGCTTCACCTGTCAGCAGCCCAGTTCTCATCAAATAAGTGAGTGAGAAAAATTTTTAAATTTCAATTTCCTGATGCTATTAGACACTACTTCTTCCATACTTAAACAGTTTAGCAGTGCATGTACATGTTTTGGTATTCATGCCATGCATCACACTACATGCTATTACAATAGCTTTTTTGTTTAAAGGGTAAAGAGATGCATGGATCTTTATCTTGGGGTTAGGAAAATGTATTGCAGGAACATGGCCAATCAGGTTTCTGAATAACTTTGTAACATAGTACCATAACCCTGATGCAGTGCGAGGAATTTAAAACACTAGGTGCCTACAACTCCATGGAAAGAAAGCGTTCTAGATGGAGGCAGCACACACAGTAATCTTGCACTATACTTCCTCAGAAAACTGGTGCCTCATGGAGTATTTGTCTATTTTATCCTTTCAGCTGCCAGACACTTAATTCTGATAAATCATGCAAAGTATTTTTTTGTATTGTCAGTATATTTTAGAGATTAAAACCATTGTCATTTTGAATTAATGGTAAGGTTTTTTTGTTTCTATTTCAAATATAAGATCAGTTTTCACTGATGACTAATATATCCCCAAACAGTAAGAAAACTTCATTTATAGAGGGAAGGCACAAATGAGATTTCCCCATTTCATTTTCATTTCTTATGCTACTTTACACAGTTTTCACTTTACCACCAGAAAGTCTGGAGACATTTTACTCAGGTGGAAAAATGCATCATCTCTGCTGTATTTCCCTTTATTCTTTGACATTAGTTTTTACTGCACATTACAATATGTATAAATCCATAGTTGTATAGTAGCAAACATCAAACATCATTTGAAATAATAGTTCAGTGTAAATATGAACTGATATCGCTAAGGTCATTATTATTTGTTCATTTATTTGGTTAGTCTTGATATTTGACTCAGTATACTGGGTTACAGAACAGTATGGACAGTTTCAGTGTGCAGCATTTACTGTCTTAAAAATAGATATACAGAAGGCAGGTGGTACTTAGGGATCCGGGGTGAAAATTACATGCCACTTTTTAAAGTCATGTTTATAGTAAAAAAAAAAATAAAAAATGTGGGTGTAAATTCTACTACTTTTAAGAAAGTACCAAGTTATGGATTGGATTAATCTGTCTAGTATTTCCATTTTACTGTAGTGTAACTTTGCTAAAATGAAGAAAGTTTCATCAGCTTGAATGAGGCATAAACCCCAACCATGAATCAGGCCCACCACTCAAAAAGCTGTGGCCGCAGAACTTCTGGGTGGTTTTTAAGTGTCTCTATTCCAGGTAACACTCTTCAGCGGTTTTTGTGTTTCCAAAAATGTGTGTTTTCCCAGCCGGCAGCGAGGTATCCGGAAGCTGTGGAGGAGAGCAGCCCCGGCACATGCCTCTGCTTGGAGCACCACAGGGCCATTCTGCCTTGGCGCGTGTTTGTAGGTATAAAACTGTATCTGGGAGGGAGCACAGTCTCCTGAATTTTTGTTATAAATTTGTAAGAAGGCACGGTTGTATGTGAGTGAGAAAATTAAACCTACCTGGTACCATGCAGGAATAAGTATGGTGGTTTAGTGACAGTGACAATAGAAACACCATGCCCTTAAGGTTGATTACAGTTATGCTCTCAAATTTATAAGAATTACTATTTAATGAAACAGCAGTAGACACTTCTAACCTGTAGGTAAATTAGTATACTGCTTGCATAATGTTGGGTAGTTATTAACTTGATGGCATTGCCCTGGATTTACTCTGTGGTCATTGAGCAGGCTGTGCCCTTCTTCTCCATCCCTGACAGCATGGAGGTGGAGTGCAGGACATTCCCTTTGATGGCCTGATTTTTCCCCACAGAAACAGCTGCTCTGCTTTCCTAGCCTGAGAAATGTGGAAACTCATGGGTAGCTGTGTCGTCATTCTCTGTGTAAAGGGCATGTTTTATTAAGCTGGTAGAAACGAGATATTTTTTTTCTCTTCCATGTATAAACATACATACATTTAGGATTATGTTCTATACCTCCTGCAATGAGCATAGTGTGGAACTTGCAGGAGGTCTCCACATCCTACAGACAGTTACCTCTGCTGCTGACTGTGATCGGATGTCATATCCATGTGGCGGTTTGTGCTCC
Source organism: Buteo buteo (assembly GCF_964188355.1). Lineage (NCBI taxonomy): Eukaryota > Metazoa > Chordata > Aves > Accipitriformes > Accipitridae > Buteo > Buteo buteo. Next base: position 13,302,143 of record NC_134181.1, on the reverse strand, counting down.
TAAACGCTCAAAGGAGGATTACGAGCTCCACAACCTGTCCCTTCAGAAGATCATCTGCCATAAAACAGTGAATGGGTTGAAAATTGCATATTCTGGTGTCAGCTGGATGCTACAAGGTCGATAGGTGTATTAGGTTTGTGAAGCCATTGCATGGTGGCTTGTGGAGTCCCCACTCAGCCTGGGCACAGCTGAGGGTCTACGAAAGCTGGACGCTGCTCGTTTCCCAAGAGCTTATTGGAGTCCATTGGCAGTGACTACGAGCAACGAGGTCAGATGTATAGGTTGTCTTCAAATCAGGCTCAGGATCAGGGTGGAATAGGACTGGTTAGGCAGAACAGTGAGAGCAAAAAGTTAAAGGAGCAAGGTGCAAAAATCATTGAGCTATCCCAGGCGAAATCTTTGGCCATGGAGAAGTGTCAGTATGGTGTTGCACCCATGCCAAGCAGCTCTTCTGGGAGACCACTTCATTAGCTCTGGCTTTGCACTGTCCAAGGCACAGCTGGGCATGAGGCTGGGTGTTGCTGTCTTGCATGGACATTGCCCTTCCTTCCCAGGGGTTGTGGGGCTCGCCAAAGTAATGTTACATGTGCAAACATGTCCTGCAGAGGCCTGTGGAGGGATGCTAATGTCTGTAAGACTTGTCAAAGTCTAATTAGTTCCTCACAGAAGAGAGATTTCCATTTTTTGGCCAAATTTTTGCTTGGAAAGATCCCAAACCCCTGCTTCCTGGGAGCCTGTTTTAGCTGTTAAATCTGCAAAGGGCTGCTCCATGGGATGACAGATTTTATTTTTAATTTTTTAAAAATAATATTCTGCTTTTCAATGGGATTTTGTTTTGAGGTTAAATAAATTAGTATTAGAATTGCGGATATTCTAACCCAATCGGTTGTATGGCAATTTTCCCTGCTGACCTCCCTCCTGGCAACACCAAGGGGAGTGAGTTCATATATCACTGCAGAAAGCTTATGAGTCCCCTTGAAGCATTATGAAAATTGCTGTGCACAGCTATTTTGTTTCTGAAAGACAAATTCTGTGCAAAAGGTAAGAGACAACAGGTGAGAGGTTTGCTGTCCAGACGCGGTGCTGTTGTGGCAGCGCAGGTCCGTACATGGGTACCTGTACACTTGGTGAGAATATCAGGCGAGTACTAACCAGTCCTGTCTCCTCCTGCCCTGCAGCCACAGAGAAAGAAATTTAGATAAAGAAGTGCACAAATATCCTTCTGCAAAATCCCAGGCACTACGGGCTGGCATTGAGATTCGTTAGCCCCACATGCTCTTAATCTTTGAAACCACATGACCAGCACTTCTGATATTTTCAGCCCAATGCCTGTTGCTGGCTGAAGTCCCAGATCGTCATCAGGTGAATGAGACATACCTGGGGTCGAGCCCCCCCCGACCTGGTGTGCGAGGAGTCAGCTCATGCAGGAACCTGGGACAAGTCTGCCCCGCAGGGTTCATGTTCAAAAGCTAGGTGGTCTGGCCTCACAAACTTTCAGCTGGAAGGAAAATGGTTACAACTGCTCTGACTCCCTCTCAGTGCAATAAAATGAGGAGAAAGACCATATCTCCTAATTCTGTTGTCATTCATTAACATCCCATCCTTCACACATTTCTTTAATCATTGGAGAGTATTTGCAAATATTTAAAAATGCTTTCTCTTCCTTCAGGAATTTTTATATTGGGTTTTATAGAAGGTTTATAATAGAGCAAATAACAGTTTGGATGAAATTCTGGGAATTCTTCTGTAGTGCGCTTCTGCATGATAATCATTATGAGATTGCTTCCCCACTGCTTGCTTAATGCAGCTGTCCAAGTTTTGTGTTTACTGGGAACCCAATTTGTTTTAAGAAATTAACAAAACAAATACTTAAGTACTGTGCTGAACCTATCGTAAAGTTTTTATTCATTTTGGTGAGAAGGAAAAAAGCATTATAGTGCTCATGGAACAGCCTTTGAAGCCACATTTATGAAATTGAATCCCTACCAAAATAATTTGCTCATGTTAATACAGATGCCGTATGGCATTGCAACAATTATTCTATTGTTTTTGTCTCCAAACTGTGTCAAACTTTGCTGTGGCAGCAGTCTACTATCTGCTCCGAGAGGTAGGCTGGCTGCTTGATTATAGCAACGATGCCCCTGATTCACAGAGATGCTGATGGGAACTGTGTGGTCCTCAGATTCGGTCACGACATTTATGCTCCTCAAAGGAAGGAGGTCCCTGGCACTGGCAGTCAGGGCTGCTGAGTCCTCCCATCCTTTTCTGTAGCCCAGCGCATGAGATAATTTCGATGCTGTTCAGGGCAGGCAGTTAATCCCTGTGATCTCAGTCACTGTGGCATTGCTCTTCTGAATGTCCTTTGCTTAAAAGCACAGGGGAAAAAACCAGTCTTTTGTATGTCTGGTCACAGGAGCACTGTGTATCTCGTCCTGGGCTTTCCAGTTCATTTCTCTCTCAGTGCAGCCTCTGGAAAACTTCTCTTCTCCAGGTCAGTTGTGACTTCTAAGTCTGCAGCAGGTCCTGGTGACTTGCTGTGTTGGGAGCCATTGCAATCCCCTCCTTCAGCCCCAGGACCTGCTGTGTCAGGTACTGGCTCTGTTCTCTACCTCTGTCCTCTCAAAATAGTGGAGATTTGGGTCTTTTGCTCATGTGCACTTGTAGAATCAGTTTCTCCCCAAAATACATTGTCCTTTACTACCAAATTCTGAGTTCTTTCTGCAAAATAACTGGTATGGTCAGCCACCACTATTTTTCCCAGATATCTGCTAGCATTTTTAAAAATTGTACCTATAATTGTGCTCCTGCCAGGATGAGCAACGGACACTGAACATGAAATACGGGTGCGTCTATGAAGTTTGTTGATTGGTGCTTTTTGTGTTTTTTTAAGGAGAACAAAAACTTCTTAATTGCAAAAAATTCAGAGTTGAAAGGTAATACCTCGTACCAACTCTCGCCAAGTTTTGTCCCACGTCTTGCAGCCCTCCACGCTGCTGGATGAGCCTGCTGAACTTGCCAATGCCAAGATCATACCCAGCAGGTTACAATTTTCTGTGCTTGGCAGCCCAGGTTTTAATTTCACTTTTCCAAGTCTTTGTTTTAAAAAAACACACCAGACCTCAAGATTTTGCCTAACACATGATCGTAAACTGTGTATCCTTGCTTCATTATAGGTATCCCTGCACTTGGCCAGGCAACCAGAGTAGTAATACTTTACTTGTACGTTGGACTCCATTTTTGAAAGTGTAAACAATAACCTGTGGGGCAGGAATGAGCAAAGGGCATTTCTGAAGAGTCCTTTAATTCTCCCTAAATTCCTCTCAGACAGTAGCTAGGCTGTGGCTTCAGAATATGAACCCTGTGCCAGGGAAATTAGCAGGGCATGTCCGTAGAGCCCTTATCACACCCCACAGTAGGCACAGGCGGGTGGGGGGCTCGCAGGGGGAAGTCACTGAAGCACAAAGCGTCAGGCACCAGTTGCTTAAATCTGTGATGGCAACAGGTGACACTTTCTTAAGGGAAATGATAGGGCCAAATGAAGGACATGCGACTGTTGATCTGGCTTTGCCTTTTGGGGAAGAAGGGACTTTGCAGGGGGCTGCTTTTTTGTTTCTTGTTGCTCAGGACAAGGGAGCACGTCCTGGTCCCTGGGGGCAGCCAGCCCCCCTAGACCTCCCCAGCAACATGCAGGGCTGCATTTCTGGCAGGTTTGGGGTTTTTTTCTTTTCCTTTTCTTTTCTTCTCATTTTTCCCCTGCAGTGATGCAAACTGCATTAGGCTTTCCTTCAACGGGCAGCAAAAGGACAAAAAAGGTGTTTTGGCCATAAGACATCTAGCTGGTTTTCTGAAACTGGGGCTTTAAAGTCTTTCTTAATCTGGTGGATAAGTGTCTGATTCAGAATAGGCGAATTTCAGATCATTTCCCTGCCTGTCAATTAACCACTAAGAGTGAAAGAGCTAAACACACTTTGCTTTAAAACTAAGCCACAGTGCAGCTTGCCTTACTTCAAATTGATTTCAGTGATATGGACTATATGTATAGCATTGCTGGGTCTACAAATACCTATGACTTCAAGTTCAATCAAATTGTTTATATGTTTGTTTACACTGACTTGCTTATATGCGCCAGCTATGTGAGTTTTTGCAGTTTGCTCCATCTCCTTGGAGAAACTTGCAGTACAAAAGTTTCCTCCCCTTAATGCTGACAGTGATGCAATCCTCCCCTCGATAGGGCTGCTGAATAACTGTCTTGCTACATTGTGTGTTGGATACTAACATCAGGAAGCATTATTTTAAAAAATTTAAATTAGCAGATTTTATTTACCACACTAGTATTCTCACAAGGCATCTCACTTCTATCTAAAAGAGTTTTAAATTATCAGCTTTTATTTATCACAATGGTATGCTCCTGATTTATCACACTTCCCTGTATGTTATTTACGCGGACCAATATGGCATAAAAATAGCTGTGTAATATTGAGAACTCAGAAACACTCATGTGAATTTTCCAAAAGCAGGGGGAAAATTGAAAACAGTTGAAAATATCAAAGAAATGTTAACTGATACAACTTTTGAGTCTACTTTTGACTGTATATGGTATTGTAAGTAATCAGGACAAGAGGATCTAATTTAACAGCTTTGCCAGTGCTTAGGAAAGCAGGTTTTGAATTAAATTCTAAAATTTAAGGCTCCTGCAGCTGTCTCTAAGTCTCTAAGTTAAAGCTATACCAGTTGTAAGACAAACTGGTAGGAGCTTTTGGGCTTTCTGTTATTCAGTAGACTGTAGTCTAGTTTCATATGGCATTTCAGTTAAATCTGTGTTAAAAACATTTAAGAGTATCTCATTTTAGTTTTTTCATCTCTGTAACTGCTTCACTTTCTTCTACTTACAGAAACATCAAAAGGAATTCAGGCTCACTTGGTCATAGTCTGGACATCACGTTTTTATAGGAACAAAGAAAGATGTAGTGTGCCCTTCACACATGCTCATATTAAAAATTTATTAGGTAAGTTTCAACATCTTCAATTAATAGGCAGATTTTAAGGCTCTTGTAAGCAGTACAGTAGTAGTAAATGCCAGCCGATATTTTACAGAAATATTCCAAATAAAAATACCGTTTGATTGCAAGGGGGAGCAGAACCTCCAGGAACATATCTTCATTTTTGGTAGTTTAGTCCACAGTAACAAAAACCACATTGTACCAATCAGATATTTAATGAGCCTCTAACTCCATTTCTACCTTATCCCAAAGGTATAGCAAATAGTGCTGCTTTTTTAAAATATCAAGAAAACATCATTTGCTCTAAAATGTCCCTAAAAGCAGGTCTAAATTGCCAATAAAGGCTAGGTAATTGTATCAGCATGGATCAGAAAGCATTTCTCAGAACTGATGAAATAGTTTGCAGTATTGCAGAACCTGAATGATGCTCTCTGTACATTACACTGGAAATATCAGAGACTGGTCTCAGTTTAATTTGCTCACTACTGTGTATTTTGGATTCTCAGGAAATATTTCTCGCTAATGTCATTCTGTTTTTCTTTAAACGTAATTTGTTTGGGGAAAGTCAGACAATTTCTGCAATCTAGGGTTCACTTAGAAGAACTTTTTGTTTGTTTGTCAATTATAGAATACTATTTTTCCAAGAAAATTTCATCTCTGAAAATTCTCAAATCCTGTATTCCTTATTGTATTCAAGATTTTAAACATTTCAAATTTGAAAAATAATAATTTGCAAGATTGTTGCCCAGCTTATCAGTTCTGCCTCAGTAGTTATACAATCATTTGACAACCAAACACACATACAGTATAAATATTTAAGAAAAAGTAAATTCCATTAAGCTGCAGTGTGATAGATGCAGTAGTAGGTACTTATCTTTGAAATATTAAACTCTAGACATTTATATCCATACAAAAAAAGAGTTTCCTGCCATTTGATGAGAATTATGTGCCTGGCACTAATAAAATATTAAACTCCAATTTAAAAGATAAGTATCTTACCCACTTTTTTCATAATAAAACATTTTACAGTGCATATGAGAGCTAATATGCATCAGAATTTCCATACAATACTGTATTTACAAACTTTTATGAAAGTTTTGTGTCTGCATTTATTAGTTGCTGCCTCTATTTAAGCACTTATTATTTCATATAATGACATTGTGTGTTTCAATAATGCATGATAGAAGGTGTACAAACAGGCTGTATTTTTTGTAGCAGAGTTTTCTTTTGTTACAGGCGACTGCTGCTAGTTAATTAAATGTAGATAGCCCCTGAAAATTGCATTATCCTTTTCTGTCCCTATTATATAAATTAATGTCAAACTGATGCAATGTTTCATGTTTAAAATAATAGATACATGTGTTAAAAATTATAGCCTGCAGTTTTCTTATTTGACAATGCATTATTTTCAACTGGAAATGTCAGTTTCTAACCTTCTGCCAAGAATATTTTGTAAAGGGCAGTAAGTAATAAGTGTTAGTTATCAAATATAGTGTCTTTTGAAATTTGAACAATACTATATGCGGAAGAAAAGTCATAAGATATACAGTGTTTCTATTTCAAAAATAACCTCATAAAATGAAATGATCAACAGATGGTTACCACTAAAAGGAAAAGAAGTTCCTCTGAATGAAGAAAAGTCACCTTTTCCAGTAGATGAATTTCAGAGTGTCACCCGCTCCGTTTTCAGCAAGTGGCTCATTTTGCCTTTTCTCTTCCAAGTCTTTATATAAAAGGGTGAGTGTTTAAACTCAGTTTCTTTTTTTTTTCTTTTTTTCTTTTTTTTTTTTATCTCAGGTTATCATCCCATGAAGTCATCTGAAATCTGCAAAAGCATTAATACGTTTGTCAATGTCCTATCAAACTGCACCATCTCTCAGCTTTGCTTCAGTATCTTAATTGAATGATATCATACTGATTTCATCAAAAGAAGCTATACAGTTAAGGGTTTTTTTCCTGTTCCCATAATTATCCTTTTTTACAATTTACAAAAATATTTCATTAGACTATTTCTACTACAGCTTTTTGTATTGTGATCAATGCCAGTAGACAACTCTGCCTTTTTTAATTACTGAACTGGGTGATTAGAGTTAATAAGCTATGAGATGTAAATACTGCCATTTCAAATAAACAAGAAAGCACTTAGAAACCAAAACAAAGCCTTTCACTGAACCCAGGCACAGCATACTCTGACAGATATGCGGTACAAGTGATTTAGTATATTACTTGCTGTAAAGAAGGATGCACCTTGTTACTTTAAACAGCAAGATACAGCAGAAGGTTTTTGGGATTTGAGATATTCTTTTAAAAGGTGCAGCTTAAAAACTACCATATTTTTAGATCACAAAGGTCTTGTATTTTTATTTTCCACTTTCCAACCAAAGAGACAGTTGTGCTCTCATAAAAATACTTTATAAACAGACAGCTTTGCTTTTCACTTTTCTTCTCTAAAGTCTACCCTCCCTGCTCTTAAAGGCAGCAGGTTTACACAAAGCCATCAGCTGCTTCTAAAAATGGTGTTACAAAGCAGAAAACCTTTCTTTGTATATGTAGTCTATAACATTTAAGATATGTAATATAAACTTGGGATTTGGGTTAAGAACTAAGAAATACTGGGGTTTAGAACAGCAGGTACATAATGGTATAACAAGGAAATTTCCTTCCACCTTACGGATCCTTATACTTCTACCTGCAAATTCTGTCCATACAGATGGCAAGGTGCATACATGTGTACTTGTGCATCAGTAATAACTTTACTGGCTTGTTTTTAAATTGGTTATATATTTTATTTTGAGTAGGAGTTAGTTACTTGTGACAGGAATGTATTTTTTTAATTTCAGATGAACTTTTCATTAATGTCCTTACATGCTTATTTTTACTCTTTTCAAAAGGTGTCTGTTAAGGTTACAGTGTTTTTGTAAACTCTTTAAAATAATAATAAAAAAACCCTGTTATGATCACAAAGCTAGGAAAGTGGTGCCTAATTATGGCCTGGATAAACTGTACTTAATATCTATCTGTTGTCAACAAAGCAATTTGGCAGATGATATCTTTAAACCCTTTCCTTAAACTGTTTTTCGTACAAATTATTGTAAATGGTTATATTTAAGAGTACATTCAAAACAACTGATGAGTTAGCCTTTAAAAAAAAAGAATTGAAAAAAATCAATTAAAGCGCTAAATCCATGTTACCAGGATCAGTATTTATTTGGTTTTTTTCACGGACGTCTCTGTGATCACTTTTCTGACAGTCCCTAGCAGCACAATATTTTGAAAGCAGCATGTGCTGGTCGTCTGCATGATTTTATTAGTGCGGCTGCCCAGTGCTCTTACAAGGTTACGCCTGCTTCCCCCAGGCGCTTCTCGCGTCCGCAGTGCGGTGCGGCAAGGACCTTCTCCTTCCCAACGGCTCCTGGATGGCCGAAAGTGGGGGACCTCAGCAGCGGGGGCCACCGCCGCCTCTCCCTGGCGTTGTGCGTGGCTGCAGAGCCGTGCTGCCTGAGGTGGGATGGGGCCAGGGGGGACACCCTGGCTTTTGTGGGGTCCCTGCATGGATTGCATACTTCAGATCTCAAGGGCTGCTGCTTCAGTCTTGCAACTGGGAAATTTTCATCTCTACCCTTCTTAAATCTTTTTGCAGTGAGAGATTTCAAGTCAAATGTGTTTCCGCACACTTTTCCTGAGAAGGCAGATTTACATATGCATTAGGTTCATTTTATCAGAATACACACACAGCAATGACACATCCCATTGACAATGTGCCGTCTGATGGATAACTCCATACAAAACACATATTTGAAAGGAAAATAGGAGGAGGAATAGGATTAAGAGTCTGTACATAAGTGACATCATGTTTTGTGAAGATGAACTGTGGGAATGTCTTGCCCTACTTCATATTTTTGGATTATTCAAAGATCCAACAAATGTTTTGCAAGTGTAAGAAATTCATTGCTGTACAGCATCATCATACAGAAACTACCAGGACCAGGTTCGTCTGCACCTGAAATCATTACAAGCTTTATTTAATAATGAAAAGATAAAGAAAAAGAAAAGTGCCCTGGATTTTGCCTGCTCCTCCAAACTTTGGACCTCCACAGTGGATTAATTCCATGTCCATGCAGTGCAGTGTTGTGTTTTTGTCTTTCAAAGGTGAGCAGCAGTGTTTAAATATTGTGGTCTTAATTGTGTCCTGAGACATGGGGGAACAACTGCATTGCATTTCCATCGGGGAGGGCTGCCGTGGTCTGTCTGCCCGTCTCCCCTGCCAGGCTGACATCGGGTGCTTTGCTTGGCTGGTGGAAAGCAGAAGGGGAGCCAGCCCAGCTTTGGCCACAGTGGCCGCTTGTCAGCTTTATAAGATGTCAGTGACTAAGAGGTGTGGAAGATTTTAGATGTTGAAGTGTATGTGCTAACATTCCTGTGAATGTACGTATACTGACGGCTGTCCTTCTTACTGCACTGCACAAGATTCTTCTTGCTTTCCTTCTTTTCTTCCTTTCTGTTCCCTGAATGCAAGGACTATTAATAATTTGAAATATACACGGCTCTGACCCAAGTGGCATAGTTCCTTTGGTAGGTCCATGGAAAAAAGAAAATTTAATTAAAAAGGAAAAGTATAAATATAATGCAGTGGTATTTCTAGGGGAAAATGCATTGCTTCTGGGATTTACTGCCATCACCAAGGATGGATAGGGGCAGCAACACCCCCAAAGCAAAGAGCTGCAAACCTGAAAAGTTGTGGCATCAAGCTCAGTTATGTTTTCAGGTTTTTCTCTATGTCTGACCAGGGTGACATTTGTAATGGCCTGTTAGCTTTTTGCTGAAGGGAGATGTTACCCATCCTGTGCCAAGTCTACAAAATGGAAATTTCTGATTAATTTCATGTAGACCCCTGATCTCTGCTTTGCGGTAACAATGTTTTCTGTGGAGATAATATTGGCCACACTCAGGTCTGTGACTTCACCCACTGATGATGACCTGAGCTATGCCTTCACTGCTCATTCTTGCTGACCACAAGTGAAAGCTTGCACACAAATGCACTCCAGTACAATTTTACCTTGGGAGTGAAAGATGCTTGGAGTCTGTCTTGGCTTATTCATTTAATGACTTGGTGAGATAGTATATGTCTTTAAATTCCTACCTCAGGCTTCCCTTCTATAAAATGGGACAATAATACTGTCTTTGTGCCTTTCAAGGAGGGTCTTCTAAGGATCTGTTAATAAATGTCAGCGATGTACTTTAGAGTTCCTCTAAGGAGTACCCTGAGGAATGATACTATGAATTATTGACTCTCTTCTTGGCCCACTGTATTGGTTTTATGTGGCAAGGTTTTGGTAGCGGGGGGGGTTACAGGGGTGGCTTCTGTAAGAAGCTGCTGGAAGCTTCCCCTGTGTTCGAGAGAGAGCGAGCCCATACCAGCCGGCTCTGAGATGGACCCACCGCCGGCCAAGGCCGAGCCAATCAGTGATAGTGGTAATGCCTCTGTGATAACATTTTTAAGAAGGAAAAAAAAAGTTGGGAGGGTGAGAAACAGCCACGGGAGAGAGGAGTGAGAACATGTAAGAGAAACAAGCCTGCGGACACCAAGGTCAGTGAAGAAGGAGGGGGAGGAGATGCTCCAGGCGCCGGAGCGAAGATTCCCCTGCAGCCCATGGTGAAGACCCTGGTGAGGCAGGCTGTCCCCCTGCAGCCCAGGGAGGTCCACGGTGGAGCAGATCTCCACCTGCAGCCCGTGGAGGACCCCACGCTGGAGCAGGTGGGTTCCCGAAGGAGGCTGTGACCCCGTGGGAACCCCGCGCTGGAGCAGGTTCCTGGCAGGACCTGCGGATCTGTGGAGAGAGGAGCCCACAGAGCAGGTTTTCTGGCAGGACTTGTGACGCCGTGGGGGACCCGCGCTGGAGCAGTGTGCTCCTGAAGGACTGCACACCGTGGAAAGGACCCATGCTGGAGCAGTTTGTGAAGAGCTGCAGCCCATGGGAATGGCCCACGTTGGAGAAGTCCGTGGAGGACTGACCCCGTGGGTGGGACCCCACGCTGGAGCGGGGGGAGAGTGTGATCAGCCCTCACCCTGAGGAGGTGAAGCGGCAGAAAATAACGTGTGATGACCGTAAACCCCATCCCTGTCCCCCTTGTGCCGCTGGGGGGGCTTGGTGGAGAAATCCGGGAGTGAAGTTGTGCCCGGGAAGAAGGGAGGGGTGGTGGGAAGGTGTTCTGAGATTTCGTTTTATTTCTCATTACCTTACTCTGGCTGATTTGTAATAAATTGAGCTAATTTTCCCTAAGCTGAGTCTGTTTTGCCCGTGACGGTAATTAGTGAATGATCTCTCCTGTCCTTATCTCGACCCGCAAGTTTTTGTTATATTTTTCTCTCCCCTGTCCAGTTGAGGATGGGGGAGTGATAGAACGGCTCTGGTGGGCACCTGGCGTTTAGCCAGGGTCAATCCATCACACCCACTCTCTAGCACACATCCACACCCCTGAAATCCCTTAGAAATAAGGTGCTGGCACCATAGTTTTAAATTACACCGGCACTGTTTATGCAAATCTAAGCACTTAGGCACCCAGATACCTATATATATGTATACACACACCCACCCCTATATATATATATATTTAAGGGGTGACCTGGCTTTCATGGGCAAGTTGATTAGTTGTATAGTAAGAAGGCAGATTTTGGCAATTATAAACCAAACTTTTACAGATGGGCAGAAATAGGGACACCCCCCCCAAAAAAAAAACAAAACAAAACAAAAACAAACCCAACCCAAAAACCAGCTAAAATGAGGCTGGAGTATTGGCTGTGACTTGAAATATATCTAATTCTTGGATGCTGTGCAAAGCCCCATTAACCCACTAGGGATCTGGGGGACTTCCAAGACTAGGAAGGACCATGGTTACAAAATGCTCCACATACTTCATCCCCTGGGGAGGTGGGGGAGAGCAAACAGAGATGACAGATGTTGCTCATGTCGATCAGAGCATGCTGGGAATGGATATGGCCCCATTGCTATGAGCACATAAGAAACTACATAGCTTTGATTAGGACTTACTGTTTCTGATTTGGGGCAGGGGGTGGGCAATAGCATAGCAGACAGCTCAGAGGCTGGCTTCAGGACAGGACTCAGCATTGTCATCATCCTGTCTCTGAAGATGAGCTCTAATTTCATATTTGTCATCAATGGTTGATGAGAGTGTTTAACACCTCTCCAGATCAGCTGTGTAAGTGCCTATGTGTTGGTTTACAAGAAGAACAGAGCAAAAACTTTCATTTGAATCCTTTTTTATATTTGTGTGCGTGAAAAAACAGGAATTCAGCAATGCTAAAACATTGGTAAATTCTTGACTGAACTAAGTTGTTCACATAGAGGAAGAAAAGTAAGAAAAACATCCAGAAAATTCCTGAGTGTTTCACCCCCATGTTTTCCAAGTATGTCATTTCACTGTCTTTATTCACAGTGTTTCATCCTGATGTTTCAAAACAGAAAATGTTGTTTTATTTTGCTTGACTTTGTTCTGAATCTTCCTTCTTTTTCTGTTGCTTTGTTTGTTTTTTCATTTACTTTTAATCTAAATGAAAATATGGTTTGAAACAAATACATCGTCTTCATCCTCAAAGGATTTCTTTTCTAATCTTCCAGCTTACCAACAGTTTTGGGAAAAAAAGATTGTGTTCACTCAACTGCAGTTTATTTTATTGTTCTAGACCTGTCATGGAGCAAAAAACCCTCATTCACAAGCACAGTTCAGTACAGACCTGACCTGTGACGGCTCAAGGCTTCTCAGCCACATATGCAAAATTAAATGTTGCTGGGCAAGGATGCCAGTTTAGGGTTAAGCCTGGGTAAATCACTCTGACAGAAGGGAGGGAATAGGGAAGAGCTGAAGTTGGGCTGAAGAGGCAGGAGAGATTCCTGAAGAGGGAGGACAGCAGCATGGGCTGCCCTCCCAGCATCTGGGGATGGGAAAGAAAAGGCTGATAGTGGGACCCTCATAAATGCTGTTGCCATAAAACCTGGGGTGACATTGTATGGAGTGCTGTAACCAACGCCAGTGTTTGTTGGCACCTGTACTTCTGTGCTAAATTTTGAAGGAGGGGAAAATGAAATGATCTCCGTGCCTCTTGTAAGATACAGCTGTGATTTATAGGTGCTGTTATTGTCTATCTTACTTTATTATAAATTTTTAAAAGCCTGTATATGACTTCACCTTGGTCTCTCTGCTGCTTGTAGGCAGTACTCAGGGGAGAGCTTCATCCTCCTTATTGTACGAGTTGATTCTGGAAACAGGAACAGTTCATAGGAGGAATCACAATCTCAACAGCTAAAGGAGGGTTTAAGGGTAAGTATTTAGTTTTTGGTTGTTTGAGATACTTGCACGTGACAGGTTGGCCTTGCTGGCCTGGCTTGTACAGGAAATCAGTTAGGCATTTATGGGAGCTCTTGCTCTGGAGAAGATGTCAAAATGATTGTAGCCCATTAAAGACAGTCTAATATACCTTGAGGTTAACTTACACACTGGTGATGAGTATGTGGATTTCCACAATTGTTTGGCAAGTATCCTCTCTATTTATGTAGCCAGCTATTGATATTCATAGCATAAAAACTGGTTATGCAGCTAAAACCCCTTGTTGTGGTTTAACCCCAGCCAGCAACTAAGCAGCACACAGCTGCTCGCTCACTCGCTCCCCCGCCCCAGAGTAAAAGTGAGAAAACTCATGGGTTGAGATAAAGATAGTTTAATATGTAAAGTAAAAGCGGCACACGCAAGCAAAACAAGGAATTAATTCCCCACTTCCCATGGCAGGCAGGTGTTCAGCCATCTCCAGGACAGCAGGGCTCCATCACACCTAACGGTTACTTGGGAAGACAAATGCCATCACTCCCAACGTCCCCCCTTCCTTCTTCCCCCAGCTTTATGTGCTGAGCATGACGTCATATGGTCTGGAACATCCCTTGGGTCAGTTGGGGTCAGCTGTCCCAGCTGTGTCCCCTCCCAACTTGTTGTGCCCGTCCAGCCCACTCACTGGTGGGGTGAGAAGCAGAAAAGGCCTTTGCTCTGTGTGAGCACTGCTCAGCAGTAAGGAAAACACCCCTGAATTACCAACACTGTTTCCAGCACAGATCCAAAACGTAACCCCATGCTAGCTACTATGAAGAAAGTTAACTCTATCCCAGCCAAAACCAGCACATGGCTGTGCAATCAATCAGTGATGCAGTCTATCAAATGTCTCAGCCTGTAGTCATTTCTTTACTATCTTTTTTTTTTTTCATTTGGAGACGTTTGGGATGACTCAATTTCTCTAATCTTGTAGCATTCCCTCTGTCTTTAGAGGGGAATTTGTAATTGTTGAATTATTCTTGGCCATCCTTCATTCGGAATTTATGTTGTAATTTCAGCAAAAGCCAGACCTTGTACGGCAGTTTTCATCTTTTTCAAGGCTGCTTCTATTTCTTGAAATGCTGGAGGGTTTCCAATTATTCCTTCTGGTCGCTTTGGATGTGAATTGTAACAGATCATCCCAGAGTCGTGGTTCAACATTGTTAAGCTTATCAATATAAATATAATGTTAAACCCTTTTTAGATAATTGGGGCTAGGTGTGAAAATGTGACCAATTTATGCATAAATTGGTCCTACACTTCTCTTTTTTCTCTTATCAGAAAGAATCTCACCATGAACAGGTTTCAGACTGTTCCTTGTCAAGGCTTCTTCTATACCTGTTAACGGTTGATTAGGTTGTTATATCACATTTCAATACCTGCTTAACCTGATGCCAGTCAACTATGCAAACAAAATTCATTAAGGCAAACAGAAGTCTCTGAGCTGGAATTGTAAGGCAAAAAGAAAAAAAAAACGGTTTGATACATCAGCTACTACTGTATGAAACAAGGAAGCCTTATGAATCTGTATATTGAAGAGCACTCAATCATAAGTAAAACTGAAAATGAGGAATGAGGTAACGAGCAGAGGAGCTTTTATAGCTACCCTTTCATTCCTGCTTGTGTGTGAGAGTTTCTTTGCCAGCCACATATGCATGGCAGAGGGCAGTTTCAGGGGGCAGCTAAATATGGGACCTTACTGGTTTATGTCCCATTTCCAGTTGGTATTTGCCATAGCGTTTCTTAAAATAGTCTGTCTTTTTCACTGTGCTTATTGTGTTCGTAGGAGGCTTGTTTGTAGCCTATCATTATGATGAAGTGAAGTTTAAAATTATATCCGGAGCCTGCTTAAGGACCATCATGTAGGTTCCAGGGGAGGGCTTATCCAGCCTGCTCAGACCTGACTCAGCCCAGGCACTCCATCATTCATGTTGACCAAAGGAGCTTGCGGGGAGAGCTTGCCCAGGCACGGGGCAGTGCCATGGGCCCCACAGCAGCGGGCTGCCCTGGAGAAGGGGCAGCAGCCAGGGAGGCTGGCCAGCCAGCTGCCGCTGGTGGACTGGTCTCCAGGGCTTTGGGCGGGGACACAAAACCTCCTAGAGGGAAAAGTGAGAGAGGGATTTACCTGGTAATTTATGCTTTCAGAAATATTATGAGTAAGAGGGTTGGAGCAGGAGAAATTTTGCATGTAAACACGTTATTTCTGGATTTCTTTAGTGAGTGTGCTTAGAGCAAGGCAAGTGCATTGGAAAACTTCTTTTCATACTCATGCAGTGCCTGCTTTGGATTTATGGTTTGAGGCATGTGAATACCTTCAGAAGAAAAAGCGTGTTTTATTTTCCTAATGTCTAGTCTTTTGTTTTAATATATAAAAAGAAAGCCATCTTAGTATTAACTATAACAGATAAACACTGGATTGTGAAAGAGAGGGTGTCCCTACTTACTAAAATATGCAAATCCATGTGAAAAGACTAGAATTGCTACCTCTTACAACAGGATAACAGCAGTAATTTGTCCCTTGTTGGAATACGTCTATTTTACCCCCTCCCTTTCTACCTTTGGAGAAGAGGGAATTGAGGTTGAATTTGTCTTGACTCTAAAACATCTATAGAAAAATGTCAAATGAGCTGTATTCTCAAACAGCTCCTGTTACTTTAGAATTTTTCTAAGAGCTTAGCATGTTTTAATGAATTATGCTGAAGGGCATCATTACCTGCTCCCTAATACCGGACCTTTTTGGTCAAGAGAAAGGATTGTTTGGAAACATGATTACTACCGAGTATGTTTTGGTGGCTATGGTAAAATTCAAGAGCAGAATGTTTGTTTACATAGCTTTATTTATATAAATGATCCCATGCTTAAGCAATTTCAGTATCACCATTGTGCGTGTTGCATACACACCTCGGCCCAGGGGCACGGTTTCAAAGTCAGGATTTCATACTGGGTTGGATATTTGGCCCACATAGTTTAAGAAAACAGAGAATCTGGTGATAGGCATTTAATAGCAATATAAAAATAAAACTCAATAAAAATAATGAGAATTATATTTCTATTGGGAGGACATTAAAGTCATAATGGTGCAAATGGGCTTTGGATAATTGATAATACCGATGCAGAAAATTATTTTCAGTTCCCCCTCCTTTACAGTAAAATACAGCTGCATTCAAAGAAGAGGAAAGAGAATTTTTTTGTTGTTCTATCAGAGAACAATAACACAGCTTTGACCAGCATTACTTAGTAAACCTCAAAGCCACATTGAAAATGAATGTGTAAGTTTGCTGCATTGGCATTTAGAGCAGCAGCATGATTGGTTCCACCTTGGGAACGGTGGGATGGTGAAAGTATGTCGCCTCTTGGCTACAACCTTGCTGACCACTGCAAACCCGAGTAAAGGATAATCATTCTTAATCTGTGGTTTTACTGAACCAGTGTCTTGCTGCTGCTGCTGCTGCATTCTGCTGCAGCTGTGGGGCAGGAGACGGCTCCTTCAGTTGATTTGCATTGAGTCTTGCTGCAGTTATCTTCCTTTGGCAACAGACAGCCCAGAGCCCCAGGGAAGAGGAAAATGAGGCTGTCCCATTTCTCTCCTCCACCACCGTAGGTAATGGGGCTTCATCTGTTTAGTGCTGGGGCAGCAACTTCTAAAGGCTCTACGGGAGGGTGGACTAAAGGATGCTCTTGTCCTCCGTGTTATTTGATGTCACTGGTTTTACTCCATCGCTTGCTGAGCTTATTAACCTGTCTACATCCAGTCACCACCACAAATTAATTTGCCATGTATGGCATCTTGAGGCACCTTCATTTACAAGGCAAAAAACCTCTATTGGGGCTCACGGATGGTGAAGTGGGTGTGTCCTAGTTAAACTTACATGAGACCCATCCTGTTACCCAGATTCCCTGCAGTCCATCTGTCTTCATCATAAAGCACCAAAATGCAAAGTAGCAAACTTGACTGATGAAAGAATGTTTCAAAGTTTATTTTATGTGAAGAGAATATTTTTGTGCTCTCAGGGTAAGTGTAGGCTGAAGTGGGCAAGCGCTTACACAGCCACGGAGTAACAGAAAACAAGAGCAGGTGGCAGAAGTGCCAAAGCAAAATATATCCTATAAACAAAATGATCAAGAAAGAAATTTCATCCAGGCCAGCTAGCCAGTCTGTAAGGGACAATGTTCTTCTGTTCAAGAGCTCACCAGACTATATTTAATGTGGTAGATTTTTAGATGGTCTCTAAATATTCTCTTTTATCCAGCAAAGCAAAGGGAAGCTATAAGTCAGCATAGCTGAAATTTAAAACATAGTCTTGGGCTCAAAAAAAAAATCTGTGTTTGTTTCTAGTGTTGGAACAGAAATCTTGTAATTTCTTTTAATACTTTGTTAGTCTTTCTGTGCTTTGGTTTCCTCGACTTATCAAAGGGATACCTCTATTTAGTTGCCTGGACTGTTGCACGAATGGTTGTTGCACTGAAAGTAAGATAATGTAATATTTATAAAGTATTTTCAGATCATTGAGTAGTAGACAATTTGGAAACTTCTATTGTACTGAATCTTAACTAAATCTCTATTTTCTGTCAAAGGGTGTCTGTTCACATTTTAAACAAGGAGGTGTTTGTGGTTTTGTGCTTAGGAATCAGTTTTTATTAGGTTGGTTTTATAATTGAACAAGTTAAAGAAAAGATTGGAAATGTGTTACTGAGGCACAGCCACCTACCATAAAATCGGATAACCAATGGTGTCCCTGGAAACATCATTGTCATGGAGACTCATGACATTCCACTGGAGTTTGTTGTTGATTTTAACTATGTAGATGGGTGTAGATTAAATGTTCTATCTATTTTTTTTAGCTATAATATGTCTGTTGTGCTAATCATTTCAGCCATGCTTTGACAGAGGATCAACATGGGTCTTAAAAAGTAGAAAGAAGATCGGCCATGCATTATGGCATGCCAACTCACCAGTGTTATGGCCCGTTCATGGGGTTTAGTTGGTATTAGTAAAGGAATACCAGTAGATAAGGTAAGGTACCTTTGTTTTTAAAATACATATCCTTTGAGAGCAAGTTTCTGCTGGGTATGTTATTGGTCATATTACTGTAGGGGTTTTTTTTGCCACGTCTACCGCTATTGCCTCTGTTATTGATGCAAATGTACCCTTTGTGGCTGAAACTGAAAAATATAGAGTATGCAAATAACTGTACATATGTTGCAGCTTTTCATACTGAAATGCATATAAGGTAATGGCTCAGACCAAGCAATAAAGGGTAAAAATAAAAGAACAGGTACCTCATGCAAATATCCTGCCATTTACTGCTAACAGAAAGTGAGATCTGGTTTCCCTTTACAGCTTTTGGTCAAGCTGCTTAAGGGTAAGTTAGTGCTGCTGGAATTGCTATTAGTAACTACCCATGAAAAGTGATATAAGCTATATAGAGCAATGACATTCTGAAAGGTGAATATCGCAATATACCACCATGTCTCTGCTGTGTCCAGTACCACTGTTGCAGATGCCGGTGCCATGTTACGGACCCACAAGTGACGGCAAGAGTGGGCTGATAGATAAAGCATGGAATTTAGCACAAGGAGAAATCTATGCTTGAATCTTATTGCAGCATGTTATCTGACTCCATTGACTGCAGCATGTGACTGAATTAAAGTGAATGATGAAATTATGTACAGTCATTTTCATAAGCAGAAGTCAGTTACAAAGTGCTTCCAGATGTATGTTTAATGTATTTCTGTTTTATTATGGTGTCTATTTGATGTACGTGGTACTGACTAAATGGTTAAAAACACTGCAATGTGTACAGAAGTATATTGTACTCAATTTTTTCCAAAAGTGTCAGTGTTGATAACTAAAAACTGAAATACTGCAATCTAATCAACAGTGCTTTTATGGGCCTATGAGCATAGGCTTTTAACATTTGGGTAACTCTACTGTTTGTAGACATAAAAATAAATGGCCCTAAAATTATTTTAGGATTGTAGGTTTAATATAGGGAACTAGATAAAGCTACAAAAATAAATCAGAGTAGAATTATTCCTGGCATCACATCTGCCAGGCCCATCAAGAAACAGATATTTTACATGCCTGCTTCATGGGATTCAGGAAACCAGCACTCTGCTCAGCTGGATTGGTCAGGTGGACTCACAAAATTTATCTCCTTGACTCTCCATTTTCTGATATCTTATTTTATGGCCGACAGCCATACCGTTCTGGTTTAAGATCCTATCAGATGTCACAAACCACACTGTATCCAGAACAGCCAATACTTAAACCCTTCAACTCCAAGCTTAGAAAATATTGTTAGAGAATAGGTGAGCATCACTCTTCTTTCAGAGTTTGTAATGGGCAAATTACACTGTTATCAGATGCTATTGTAGGCACTTGGTTATGGTTAATACGTAAAACTGGCATTTTGTCTCCTAAAGATACGGGACTAGTTTTCTAAATTAAGAAGGTTAATCTAAAAATCTTAGCTTCATCTGAATTTCAGTGTTGGGTTTTATTTTTTTCCTACCTAACGTTTAACGTAGTTGCACATGGTGCATTTTCCGTGTTCAACACTGTAACATAGGGTTGTGCTGAAAGTTACTTGGCTTCACGTCACAGTCCTCTGGAGTCCACAGTAGCGGACTCCGTGATTGATTGTCAGGGGAGCCAAATTTACCATGCATAGAGAGTCAGATTCTGATAACAGTGGCTGACCATGGTCCAGGCTTACACTCAACCCACAGCAGTACTCCCACAGATGATAGTGAGAAGATTTCAAAAAGACCAAACCTCGAAGCATATGGTTTTAGGCAGTGACGAAACTTCTGGTCATTAACATTATTTATTCCTGGAGTGCATGATCATTGCATTTCTTATCACTCTATGGGATAATATTGCATATTGTTTGTCTCATTTTGTTCTTTAACCACCTTTTCTTTTTTTTCTGGTGCCTTTTTTCCCCCTTTACTTTTTCCCTTCTACATCTCCCTCAGGGAGCAAATTCTGATTCCTCTCAGGAGAACCAACTTTTCACTTCTTCTTATCTGCTAAGATTATTAGCAATTAAGTAGGTAATGTTAACATGTACAGAGTGATAATTGACCCTAATTAGATGAAAGAGGCTACAGCAAGGGTGAAAAATTCAGTTTCTCACAGGTGGTGTTGTAAGAATTTGGTTTTGCAGGCAAAAAAGCCAAACAAATACTGTTTATAGCAAGGTGATGTACAGAGATTTCTCTGCCACATAGGTGAGAACTTAGACTCTTTAAAATAAAAATTCAATTTCTAAAGAGTCTGAAATGTGAATATATTGGATGAGCCTAATTTGGTCCAATGGCATAATGCTTAGGTTGCTGCTGTATATAGATTAGGGTGTATTTAAATGCATCTGTTTTAAATTACCCATGTAAATAATAATTTCTGAGCTCGAGAGTGGTCACCATGAAAAGGACAATTGGGCTATTTACTCTGATGTTATAACCCTTGTAGTGAATGGTGCCTAATTCTTCAATTTGCAAAAGATCCCAAAGTTTGCAATGCTGTGTGAAGCCACACATAGTAGCAGTGGTGTGCACAATAATCCCATTTCTCACACTGAATAAGCCCCATGATTCTCATCTTTTTTTTTTTTTTCTTTCTTTCTTTTTTTTTTTTTTCTCAGAGGAGCTCACAAGTTCAGTGTCTATTAATTTTCTTGGGAAATTAAATTCATTTTCACCAGGACGTTATTCTTAGTAGATTAGCTTCACCTCTACTGTGCAATTCACCAGATGTATTCAGTTGTATTTCTTTTTTTTTGCTGACTTTTGAAGATGGGGAGGAGGGAAAGAGGGGGAGCTGGAGGCGATAATCCTGTCGGGTAACACAGCTGGAGATGGGACATCAGAGCAATGGACTGAGCCCCTGAGCTGGGAAGGACAATCTACTTTCTGAGAGCCCTAGCTGGTCCTTAAAACCCCCAAAGTTGACCTCTGTCCCAGAGGAGAGCAGTTGGTTCACTGGGGTTTGGTTTGTTGTCCCTTCGTGGCGCAGAAAGGCTCCTGCAGCAGTACCAGGGTGAATTGAGTTGGGATGAAGGAGGAGGTCAGCCTGTGAGATTTGTGGCCCTAAACCCTGTGACACTGTGTGTTGTAGATCCATCTGTTGAACATCTCTGCCTTGCCAGAGGCTTTTCTTCTTTATTTGAGAGGGCCAAAGCTTACTCCCCTTGAATTCAGTGGACTACCAGGATTAGCAAAGAGAATCAATACACAATGCAGTATGAATTTAATATATGTAAGCCACACTGCATTTTTAATCAGCTATATATTTATTGTAGTGAAGAGTAACAAATTACAGTACCACTAGCACACAAAAGCTTATGGCATTCCATTATTCTTAATTAATAGGTAAGTGCAAGCCTTTTTTATTTATACTGGAGAAGATCTTGTTACTAATTTGGTTGCAAATGTATCTGTAAAAAGGGAAAAAATGTATATCTATTTATTTTGTTAGTTTAATAATAGAGCACTCATTCTTTCCTTTTAGTTTTTTGATCGTTACTTGGTTTGCAATCAAGTATTAGCATGCTGGTTTTGCATATATTTCAAAGACGTCCACTCTTTAATAAGGAAAACAAACCTGTTTGTAACAAACAAACAAACTAATAAAAAGGATCTGGAATCTAAAATGAACACTGGAAGTGATAATGTAAGCACAGGTTCCCTGGGTCATTTTACCTGGAATCTGGTTCACAAATCTACCACAGGAAGGATCAGTAGATCATTATGAGAAAAGCATATGTGAAGATAACATATATTGTTGATCCATTCGGTGGTCATCTTTTCCTTCTGCATAGGTAAGCAAACAGACATAGGTCTCAACAAAACCTATGAGTCTTCATTTGGAGTTTCATTGTTAATTCTGGGGAGGTGAAACCAACTGTGTCAAGTAATTTTTATCCTTTAACAGAATTTAACTGTTCCATAATTAGTAATTACAGTCTTCACATACTTTCCATATTAAGATCACAAAGCTCTTGGGAAAATTTAAACTGAGTCTTAAAAACCAGAAATTTATATTTAATATCTTGAATTTTGGTTTAGCTTCCTAAACAGAAAGAGCCATTCCCATGTGGTATCAACTGGAATTGGGGAAGCTGACTTCTGAATACTAACCTGCTTCACTAGATGTTATATGATTTGGAATATGGTCTTCAAGATACTACAAAAAAAAAAAAAAAAAGAAAGAAATAGTAAATATTTAGGATATTTAAATAAATAAGAAATAAATAGAAAACTCTTAATATCTAATTTTAGTTTTATTTGTTACAGGTAGTTTGACAGATTTTGACAAATACCATGAGAATATGCTCTTAACATAGCCGTTATGGAGACCTGATGTTCTAACAGACAACAGCAGAAGATATGGGGTCTTCTGAAGGTAAGCAGTGGAATCATTTTAATTCTCAGAGCAACCAAATAAGAAGTCTTCTTCAGAGGAAATCGTGTGTACAGTTTTTCTGAATCACTTTTCTGAATCTCTTTTTAAATGAGTATGCAAGTATGGAGGTGGGTGACTAATTTAGGTTACTAATATATGCAAATTTGGACCAGAATTTGTGCTGCTTATGTGTCTTGGAAATTGTATATAAATACTAATGATCACAGCTTAGATCTAGATCTTAGAATTCTTATGGTCTCCATCTTTGAAACATTTGGATATTTATGCACTGAGCTAAAATGATTTTCTATAGGATGCTGTTGTTGGTGGCCTGTGCTGTGGTAGCCACCTGAAATTGCCCATTTCCTTCAAATTGTTCTCAAAACCTGACGTGCTTTTTAAGGCTGTCTTTCTGGGCTGCTTTATTTTGCACAGAAGCGCATTGCTTGAGAGAAAGGGTGTACTGCCAGAGATGCTCAGAGATGGACATTTGTTTATGGATAAGGAAGAGTGGGGCACTTAATAATTTCAAAAGTAATCCTTAGATATCTTAATCTGTCTCTCCTCTTCTGTGAGGAATGGCTGGCTAAAGGATTACAGTCCCAACAAGGCAGAGCACCACTGTTTAGTTAGAAGAGGCCCGTTAAGCTGTTTTTGTCTGTGTGGTGATGGCGAAACTTTGCTTAAAGTAACATCACATGCGGCAAACAAAATATGCAGCCCTCTCCCACTGAGCTTTCCAGGACTTACTGCTTGGAGTAAAGGTTAAAAAACACTGCAAAACTTGATCAAGAACTGATAATTGAAAAGATGACACGACCTAATTTGAGAAGGGTTATATCTTCACATGCCCCACACTTGTGTAGTTCAAAATAGTACACATCTTGTCCCTTTAACTTCAGGTGTACGTGTCTTGTCTCGTTCTTGGAAGTGCCTGTGTACAGGCAGAGCATAATTGGCAGCCTGTGACATCCCTGTCTGCAAGTGTCTCTCTAAATGCAGTGTATTTCATCCTTTATCTAGTGATGGCTGTTACCTGAGAGAAGCCCAGGGCCATCTCAAAGGGCTTGTAGCGGCTAATTGTGCCTGTTAGGACTAGCAATTAGCTGGGGATCTCTCCACTAGGCAGCTCCAACACCCACTAGCTTTCAGCTCTTTTCACTCCCTTTCAGTTAACTAGCTATGCTGAGCAGAGGAGACAGGGACAGGTAGGCATGTGGGCCATCGTGCTCGGGAAGGAAGAGGAGGGATGCGTGCAGGCCTGCTGGGGAAAAGATAGGCACCGGGTTGTAATAATGCACTAAAACATGACCTGATTATTACCGAAACAAAGGAGCAAGCAGCCCGTCCCTCATTTATAGGTATCAGAAGCTATAGCCGGACCGCTTGCACAGGCTACACTTCAGCTTTAAGAAAACAGTAAAATCTAATTACGTATAGGTCATAAAAAAGATCACGTACATATGGTGGTTGCTGGTTACCATGGTGCAAACAATGGTTTCAATGGAAACATGAAGCAGAACATTGGAGAATTAAGATAATAAATCAGTTTCATTGAATAATAAAGCTTTGCACTTACCCATTAATTAAGGATAATCGTATGCTATAAGCTTTTGTGTGCTAGAAGTAATGTGTTACTCTTTACCATAAATATATAGATGATTAAAAATTCAATACACCTTACAGGTAGCAAATTCATACCATCCTCTGTATATATTACGAAAGAAAGATTTAAGCGTTCTTTTTACGCTTATTATTTTTTGGAGTGGGATAGAGCGTTTCAATTATCCAATGGAATTTGAGTTTTTGATAGCAATTGGAAGACTTGAGAAAATCTACTTCTTGAAATCTCTCTGAAAATCTTTAAACATTGATGACATAATTCAAAGATATCTACAAATGTTCAAAAAACAGGCTGGGCTTGTCTGCCACATCTGGTTTCCAATAGTGAATTGAGACATACCGCATAATGCAACACACCATAACACAATACACCCTGATCTTGTATTGACCCTTACACTTGATACATCTTTAGGTGCTTTATAATCCCTAACAAATGTACCTTAAAATCCTATTGAACTGTGTAGGCAATTGAGAACAAATGTCTTCAGACCAGAAATAGCATCTGATTCTCAGACCAAACAAGTGAGACCATGCCAGATTCACAGGGTGTGCAGACTAAAGGACATGAACGCTTCTGCCTACTTCTGTGGATCAAGGGCAGAGAAAATCTTGGGAGCCAGCACAGGGCGTCAGACCTGTGGGGTTTATTCCTTTTCTCAAATGAACAGAAACGAAGCATATGACACATTTTAAAAATGACACCATTAAAACCCTACCTCTCTCAGGACTTTTTTTCCCCTTTATCTCTAAAGTGGCATTTGCAGGACGAAGTTTCAGATAGGGAAAATAGAGTCTCAGGCTGAAGGGGTGGCGGGCGCAGGCTGCATGGACCCCAAATCCTGCTCTCTGGGCTCTTGCCCAGTGCTCTGTGGAGCAGCCCAGTTCCTTGGCACAGACATAAATGTTCAGCAACATGCACAGACCATTTTTCTTAATGTTAGAAAAGAAACAATGAAGGTCTTGGCTTCCCCCCCCCCCATGTAAAAAGTTATGTATTTTCCTTTCATTCCCTACTTGTCTCTCTCACATTGCACCTCACCATCTCTCAGTGCACCCTTTCAGCTGACAAATACACATTTTTCAAAATTATATTTTAGGGAAAACACTGAATAAATGGAGGCCCCCAATACATCAATGGTCAAACCATCTCAGGCTGCCTACTGTAAAATGCACAAAGCCGGCAAACAGATGGGCTGACCAGCTCACTGGACAGACCACTGGCATTTTAGCTCTGGGATCACAGTTTGAATCCAACTTGAAGCAATAAGAAAAATGAATTTGGTGATCTGAGTTCAGCTCCTCTTGCACAAAACCATCATACATAATTCAGTAGAATTTTGACTATTTACTCTAACAGCCTCTGCTTAGAAGTGTGGCTTCGTTTACATGCAGCTTGAATTTTCTTGTAGACCCGATGAAGGGAATTCCTATACACTGCAGACTGATCATACAGTGAGGGTTTGTGCTGGTAACAGCACGTCGAACCTCGCCAGAAGGCATGGAAACAGCAATGCTTTAATGCTTATCAATACGTGAATGGATATTTCCCAGAGTATTAACCTGAATTGCAGAGATGTATGCTGAAGTGTGTAAAACATGCACAATGCAAAGAATGAGTGAAAGCCTTTTGTCAATTTTCAAAGGAGAGGCTGGGGAAAAAAAAAAAAAGAAGAGAAACAAATCCAAATCCTTCCAAACTGAACTTAAGTGTTAAACATGACCTTAGGATTTAAGAACCACAAATTTTCACAGGAAGTTGGAAACACACTGGATGGGGGAACTAAAGAACAGCAGGAACAGATGCCATTATTTGGCACACAGTGGGGAGAGAAGCGCAGAAAAGGCAGTCTCTGCAGAAGACGTTTTCCTTTAACTCTCTTTGTTTTCTCTTGGGGAGATAAGGGTAGGCACCGCATGAGATTTTCTCCTTACATCAAAAGGCTTGGGGGGGGGGGCAAGGGTAAGTTTAAAAATATTTTAAGAACCTGTCATAAAAATTTTCAGTTATCTGTTTTACAACACAAGATGGTTTGGTTTGTGAAGAGGGGGAAACACTGAGCAGAGAGCCTAGGAGGAATTTCTTTAGATTAACTGCAACAGCCACTTGCTATCAGGGCAGGAAAGACCTGGGAAAGGGAACAAATAGTTTGCAGTCTTTTTTAATTAGAGGCATGTACTTGTGAAGAAAGTGCTTGTGAAATTCACTACATTGCCAGCTTACAGGGCAGGGGGACGAGCCTGGTTCCTGCGCTCACCCTGTCTGCAGCTGCTGGGACTGCGGGGAACCGCTGTGGAGGGGAAACAGAGGCCAAGGCCATTCTCTCCCCCACCTGGGACGCAGTCTTGAACACATATAGATGAATCCCCCATTGTAGTTTCATTCAGCTTCTGCATTGTTAGGAGCATGAGATAAAACCAAACCCCACACCTTGCATTTTTCTGGGCCTGTTGCATCCTTTGAATGGTGCGAGCGTGTCCTGAAGTGCCACTCTGACCGCTGGGAACGGAGCAAGCGCATCGCACCACCACATGCCCACTGATTCCAAAGAAGGTTTAGTGATTGATTTTTATTGCTGTTTCTGAAGTAGCAGAGAACTGGGGACTTGACACCAAATGTAATAAATGGTAGAGAATGGGTAGAGCAACCATTCAAAGAAATTATTCAAAGAAATCACTGTTCATATTTTGTAAAACTTAGTCCACTTTGTGACCCTTGGTTTACATGTAAGATGTTGAATACTTCTGCCAGGGGCCTGATGACCTTTCTTGTAGTAGTCTCTGTTCAGAGATGGTGGGATCAAAGAATCACTAATTAGTGGTATCTCTTTGGGGGGAAGGAGGGAGAGATTATTACTATGCTTTCACTTCTGAAGATAACACTTATGTATAGTGGTAGCCTATCTTTGCCAACACTTTCAGTATACAAATTAAAGTTTTAATGACCCTATAAGAATTCCTAGTTGAAAACAAAGCACTAGGAAGGAAAGATAAGTTGCAGGGGAGCAAGGAAAAGAAAAAAAAAAGGATTATTGTGAAAGTCAACAAAGCATCAGTCAGACTGTGTATCAGATCATTATTAAGACTCCTTACTTTGTAAATTCCTGAAGCTTCAGAGGTGAGACCAGTGGCCTAGCTGACAAGGACTCAAATGTTTAACATTGGAGTCCCTGTTTTTGTTGTACTCACGAGTTACAAATTGGCACAGTGTGTTCTGAATGTCATGGTGAAATCAAGCAATTGAACAAATCTGTACCATAGCCAAGGATCAGGTAAACTTTTCATTAGAAAGGAAGAAGCAAAGAGCTGCATCATTTTTTGAATGCATTTCCTTTAACTTTATCATATTTGTTTGAGATAATCCTCTTTACTAAAATTGTACTTTGTATTTTCCTGAATTTTTCTCTGAACAAAACTATCTTCCAAGAGTGCAGGTGCAAAGATGTCTCAGATGAGCCTGCCAAAGGTACACACACAAAACAGCTTTGAGTATGTAAATCAGGTAAACACATGTTTCCCTATCCCTTTACGGAGCTAATTGGCAAATGCAAGTATATGATTCACACTTTGAAGCTGTAAAACACTTAAGTGCTTATATTTAGGCACGCTCAGCCCTATTGAAATTTATGGTGTCACTTACTTGCTTAAAGTTTTAAAATGTCACTAAAGTGATCTGGAGAACCTGGGATGCAAAGAAACTGTACATAGTCTTTGTGCCGTCTGCCCCACAGCACTTATTTCCTTCCTCATAAGGTGTTAAATCCTATAAATATTTATTCATACATAGCTATTTTTTACATAGCATTTCAAATGCAGCTCAGTTTTTACCACCTATTTAGTGGGTTTCAAGGCTTGTAACTTAGGAAGAGGTCAGTTGTGGTAGCAGCCCAAGTGGTATGGATCTCTAGGGAGCAATGCCTATATGAGATGCCTAAGGTTAGGTAAAGCGGGTATAATCCCTGTTGAAAGCTTTTAAGTTAATTTTTACATGTCCTCTTACTTTAAGTATATGCATAGTCCATTGGGTGTGATTTGCATTACGGTCTTTTTACGTCTTTGGCAGTGTGAAGAAGTGCTAATATGTGCTTTAATGTGACAGACCAGGCAGTTTAAAGTTGCTTTAAATATAAATAAGAATTAGTGCTTTAAAATTCATTGGTATAGTGCTATATAATGTAGAGATAAGCAAAAATGTAGAGTGAGTAAAAGGACTCATATGCCTAACAATTTGCAGAAGAGGACCTTGAGTGAGCATGTTTCTCTTTTGTAGCCAAAACTTACTCCACAATTGAAAATTTTAAGTGAAACAAGTTAAGCCATTTTGTTCCATGTAAAAATATTGTTTTGGCAGAATTTTGTCATTTCCTAGATTTGCTCCAAGTCAAAACTGTTTGAGAAATGTTGGAGGCTTCTTATGTTTAATATGGACTGATGCCTTTTGTCATTTGAGGAAAAAAAAATAATGAAATGGCAATGGAAGCTATTTTGCTCATGTTTTTATCTATTCTGTGACTGACATCAATAATACATAACAGTTCCATTGACATTGCATCCTGTCCAATGGACCCACTGACCTGATTCAATGTCAGCTGAAATGCCTCGTACATCATAAACATACATGAATTCTCGCAGATCCATTATCCTCCTGCCCGGTCCAGGAGTGCCAGGGATCCAATACTAAGCCAACAGGAGTTTGAATTCTTTTTCTTCAGTTTATATTTTCTTTCACACTATGAAGGAGCAACTCCATACTTTGCAGAATGAAACTGGGAGACCCCTACACATTTTATGAATACATGAATGATAATGATGTCAATAGTCGTTCAGATACTAGGCTGATAAGAGTGTAGTATAAAAACCCAGATAAATACCTCATATCTTGTCAGGAAAGCCTGCAAACCTGATATGTCATTCTGTCTTATTGTGCAAGAATATATGAATCATAATATTCCTATTAACATTGTACAAAGTCTGTAGTAGTTGCAGACTGCACCCAATGACAGTACAACTTTTATAAAAATATGAATTTAGCATGTGCCCCTGCTGTGATTTCATTGCCACTAAAAGCAAAGGGAAGGTGAATGAAAAGTATTCCAAGGTTTTCACTTGGTCCCCCTGAACAGTGCACTGCAACAATATATATTTGTTTTACTACTGAGCCTGTTTAGGAGTCAAACTGTAGGAAATTGAATATACACTTACTGTATAAAAATGATATGCTTGGTTAGTGATACTTTAGAAGAAATAAGTGCATCAATCATAGAATAGCAGGTTGTCAAGGCTTTATATGTAGGAAAAACACAGAACAAAGAATGTGATGCATGTTGGGCAGCTTTTTACAAAAGTTTCATGCCAAAGTTGATTTACAATAAACTCTTCCCTCCCTCTCTCCTCCCAAATTCTTCTAAAGAAATGTTCAAAGAAATATGAGCAAACTATCATGCTCTCTGTTCTGACATGTCTGCAATTACAAGATCATACTCATTGTGAATTTTCTGTTTGGTTGATATAAGAAAAAAAAAAAAGGTGCATATTCTTAATGCTGTTCTGCCATTCAAACTCAGAAGGGTAATTTTCCTCACAAGTTAACGGGAAGAAGATGACTTAATAATTAGCCTGGATTAGGCAGGGCCAGATCCTTGAAAAGGAGCAGTGCCTGCACCCAGAGCTTGCTTTGGAGGCTGAGCTGTTCTCAGGGCAAGCCTGCCTGCAGACTTTCATTATAAGAAGTACTTTACCCCAAAAACAGGGCTCTGAGATGTGCACTGCAGCTGTCCCGGGCACCATTTTTGTCCAGTGGTTCTTCTGGGCACATTGGTCACACTCAGTTTCCCATCAGAGCCCTCTGAGATGTGCAGACCTGACACACAATCTGTACAATGCACAAGCTTTCCTGACAACATGTGAAAACCTACAGATTAAAACTGCCACGAAGTAGCCTATTGCTATGGACTGTTGCATCACTCTGCCTGATCCAGGCCCAAAAGCATGACGCTGAGCCTGCTTCTGCCCAAATGCAGACTCAAATTCTCTATTATGAAACAGCATAATACTTCAGCTGGTAAAAAGATTCCTGGATTTCCAGCTCAGCAGCTCTTCTCTCACTCTCCGTTTCTTCTTCGGGGCATCCATTCACCCTCCCATGTACGTGGCTCCCTTCATTATATGGATTTATGCTACAGACATATGGCTCTAGTTAATCTGACAATAGCTCTTGCTCCCTTCTAAGAGATCTGTTACGGAGAGGTAACCATACATTGTAATGAAATATAACACAAAGACAGGAAAGACCCTTTTATTTCAGCAACAGACAAAGACATCTTTTGAAGTTCACCTTAAATATCCTTGGTACCAATACAACCATCCTAAATATCAAAACAATTGCAGTTCCTTTCTGTTATTGGCCAATATAAAGTCACAATTCTTCAAACTTCTATGTCTAAATCCATATCTAAGTCTTTCATTGGCCTGCCCATGTAACCTGTGCTCACTACTAGGGACAACCAAAGCAAATAAGCATTGATTATGTTATCTCAAAACTACTGAAATGCATAAGTGCCCACTAATGCCTCATCACCCCTCTAGTTACCACGTGTAAAACTCCCTGTTTGGATTGCCATTTGTCAGTAGTGGCATAAAAGCTAGGAAATTTCAATGTTTCTTTCCCTTTCCAAGAGTAGAATGAGGAAAGGGGTAGGCTCGACCAATTTCTTCTACTAGGAAAAGAACAAAACCTTGTGAATTTTATCCACAGGTTTCCTGAACAGAGAGGGCAATCTGGATGTGACGCAAACACCCCTGCAATCCCTGGGAACCATGAGCAAGGACCATGCGTGGAGAAGCAATAGTCCATTTATCATCCCAATGCCACTTCAACTTTTGGTACTTCTCACTTATGGCTTTCTGCAACCAGAGCTATTCCTGGGGAAGTGCCAAGAGAGTGCTTCAAGGACAACTGTCTCCTCCAAACCCGTCATTTCTGGGGAGACTCATGTGTGAGTCACAGTGATGACATCCTCATAGCATGTTTTTATTCCCTCACCTTAATCCATCTGGCTACATTTGTAGAATGGAGTAAAGGCACAGTAAAAGTGCTTTATCAGTTTGACTTCCTAGCATTAAGCAGTTTAGCAGCACAAAGGTTTACAAAATCTGTGTTATTTAATATATCATTGCCTGGAAAAAATAATATTCTTAACCGAAACATATGGACACCTTTGTGTGTGTTTTGGCATAGTAATTTCAGACTGGTCTCCGCATTAATCTCATTTTTGTTGATTTCATTGTTTTTAGAGGTCTTTAATTTCTCTTTAAATTAAACAAATAAAACACAAAAATTATTTTTTTCCAGGACCAAACAGGTACATATACAGGTATAGACAAGCTCATGCTGCACAATAATGTAATGAAGATGTTAGTAAAAGCAGAAAGTATCAGCTTTCTGTGCAACAGGGACCTGAACTCTGCATCTGGAAGTATTCCTTTATCTCAAAGTTCAGGGTGCAAGTAAGTGGAATTAAGATGTCTTCTACAGCATAGTTTTTAGGTGGAGTTTTCCGGTAGTCTCAAAATAAATTTATTCAATGATTTATGCATTGGCTATCCTCTCCCCCTTACCTTTTAGAAGGTATATGCTTTTGTGGTTGTAGTATTTCATCATTATCAATTTCTTGGCCCTCTTATGGATTTCCTTTAGCGTCATTGCATAACAAATGATCCAGAACACCTGTGCAAAGTGATGCAGAAAGGGCAGTGGGTGGGGGTGTATATATATGTATATACAAAAAAAAATATTATTCTAGCCCTTTAACACCACCTTGGATTCTAATCCAGCTGAGGGCTTCTATGACTCAAACCCAGCATTTCTATCCATCGTGAAAGGGAATTACAACTTTATAACTCTGCTAAAACTATGTCTAGATGAAGACCTTCATGTTTTTACAGTGAGGTTATTACCACTAAATTTTCTAATACCATGCAGCCTACTTACAACCTGGTGTGATCTCCCAGTGAGTGTTTTGTTATGTTGTAAACTGATTTTGCAAAGCTGCAAAACCTCGTGCACTCAAACATTTCTGGACTCCAGCCAGATTCCTTTCAATAATCCTAGCTGAGGCACTATGAGCTGAAGACCTTGGAGCTTGTTAGCCTTTTCTGAAAATCTTGATAGCCTGGGAAATACAGTCTATGTACAGTTGGTGAGTTCTTTCTGGTGTTGCAGATGGTATGAATATACATCACAGATGTATCTACCTACCATTAAACCTCATTGGACGGATGGCTGCACTGGAGGGCAGCCCTGGACAGAGGAAGAAAACCCAGTGCCAAGTTGCTGTACAAGCAACACAGTGATCACTTGTTGAGGCTCACCAGGACATTCAAAAGGTAAGACCTCTGTACATTTCCATCATAGAGGACCATGCTCTGTCCAAACATAGCAGGATTGTATGAGGAATTGCCTAAGGAGGGTGAGTTTGGCTACATATCTGCATGGAAATCAGACTTTTTATTTTCAAGTGTGCTACGAAGCATGTGCTGGATTTAAATCACTCTCTGGAAGATTTGATTCTATTTATTCTAACTATCTCTTTTTCACAGATAGTGTTCCAAGCTTAATGTCTGGGACAAGAAGATCTGCAATACCTTAGAGTCTCAAAACCCAGTTCTGGGGTTTCAAAAAATCTCACTAGGGAGTACCAGCTGTAGAAAGGAGCTCAGACAGGGAGTCTATACTCAGCAAATGCCCCAGTGGGACTGTACTGTAGCCTAATCATATGAGGGGAATCTTAGACGTCTAAATATCTGGGGATGGATCCCAACACTGCATCCTGATGGAGACCAGGGAAAAGCAGAGGTGCCAGAGGGGAAGTTAAATGGATAAATACTAAAAAAGTTGCTAAAAATATAAAGTACTAACAACAAGTTGTATAATATATAGCACTTTTCATTCTGGGACAATAGGGGATGATTCAGAAGTGGTATTGAAGCCAGTCTGCAGTCCAGGCACTTGTCAGGTGGCAAGCAGCATTTTTCATGTTAATGGAAGAAGCATATTGTGTTCAAACACTTCAGATTCAACCCTGTTCTTATAAAAAGTACCCTAGGATTTCTAGTGAACACGAGGAGAAAATGAGGTATGACTGAGAACTCCATCAAAGGTATCCAAATAGGACAACTCAGCTTATCTGCCTAAAAAGTTTGAAAGGTTCAGGTAACTTTGCCTGGATCCAGACATATATTTTCCCAGGTCTTCTAGCTATTTCTGATGTGACCCATTACATTTTGTTTGTTGCTTGTCTTTCCGCAGAGATAGGTTGCTTTTCAGATATATTTTTTTTCTCTTTGTTTTCAGGGCTGATATGATAAAAACAGGAGAGAAACAAGAAGATACAGGAGGAATATCCAGAAAGCATTTCCGCACTGGAAAAGGTTGGCATAGAAGAATAAAAGACAGGGCAAATACTGGATCTCTACTAAGGACTGGTATAAGATATTATCCATCAAACATTTCAAACTAACTGATCCAATCTCTCTTGTCATGAGTTTATTGGCTGTGGTACTACTTCTGAGTCAGCCCAGGTACCGAACTGTGCCGTAGAGTTAGTCAAAGGCATACAAGAATAGTGTAAAAGTTGCAGGAGGTGAATGCAATTGCTGGAAATGCTATTGATGGCATTACTTATTTATTTAGTAGACAGAATTTAGAATGGGAATAAGGATTTGTCTGTCACCATCACATCAGCCATCAGTTCAGTGCTGCCCTAGGCAATGAGTATGCTGTTACTAATTTTAGTTTGTTTTGTTGTCATTCAGTCCAGATAATTTTTGAGGTTCGTTTAGTTGCTGTTAATAAAAACGAAAGACAGAAATACTGTGTACTGGCAAGGGAGGGTACTGAGAAATCCACTCCTCAAATCACAGTCCCTTCAGTTTTTGCTAGTGACATGACAGCAAGTTAGTTATTTCCTTCAGAGACAGGAGCAACAACTTGACTTCTCTTCATGTCTTGGTGCTTTATCTTTGGGGACCAATGTCACGGCCACATCCTGCAGACTGCATCACAGTTGCACAGCCTTTGGAAAGAGCACTTCCGATGCTGAGCACTGGAGGGTTCGTACTTAAGAGGAAGACATTGAGAGAAAATGCACTAAAGGTACTCAAAATAATGATTGAAGATGAATGAGTTGCTGTTCTGCACATAGTCTCTAAATACCATCATTAGAGCTAACTGGGGAGTGGACTGGTAAAAGGAGGTGTTGCCTTTGCTCAAGTTGTGATTAAACTGTGTAATGCACTTCCATAGGAAAGTGAGTCAGAATTTTGTGAAATTTAAAAATACTCTACCTGTCATTTCTTTCTTTATTCGCATGGTATTTAGAGCCCAGTGGACAGAGATAGCTAAGCTAACACAAGAGGTCACTTCCAGCTCACAATGGCTTTGGGGCACAAATTATTCACCTGCCAAAGTAATACTTTGTTCTTTCTTAGCACCGTTCCTGTGTTGTCACCACTTTACAGTTATTAAGTGTCTCTAAATCCCTCTGCTGCCCCACATGTTGCCTCTGATGTAGGTGAAAACACATATATTCATTTTACAAATGTGTGGTGGGTTGACCCTGGCTGGACTCCAGGTGCCCACCCAAGCTGCTCTATCACTCCCCTCCTCAGCTGGACAGGGGAGAGAAAATATAAGGAAAGGCTCTTGGTTTGAGATAGAGACAGGGAGATCACTCAGCAGTTACCATCACAGGCAAAACAGATTCGACTTGGAAAAAAAAATTAATTTAATATATTACCTATCAAATCAGAGTAGGATAATGAGAAATAAAAATTAAATCTTAAAAACACCTTCCTCCACTCCTCCCTTCTAGGGATCAACTTTACTCCTGATTTTCTCTACCTCCTCCCCCTCAGCAGCACAGGAGAATGGGGAATGGGGGTTGTGGTCCATTCATCACATATTTCTGCTGCTCCTTCCTCCTCAGGGCCAGGATCCTTCAATACTCTTCCCCTGCTCCAGTGTGGAGTCCCTCCCGTGGGACACAGTCCTCCACAAACTTCTCCAACATGGGTCCTTCCCATGGGCTGCAGTCCTTCAGGAGCACACTGCTCCAGCGTGGGTCCCCCATGGGGTCACAGCCTCCTTTGGGCACCCTCCTGCTCTGGCGTGGGGTCCTCCACAGGCTGAAGGTGGAGATCTGCTCCACCATGGACCTCCATGGGCTGCAGGGGCACAGCCTGCCTCACCATGGTCTTCCCCAGGGGCTGCAGGAGAATCCCTGCTCTGGCACCTGGAGCATCTCCTCCCCCTCCTTCTTCACCGACCTGGGGGTCTGCAGGGTTGTTTCTCTTACACGTTCTCATTCCTCTGGCTGCAATTTTTTCCCTCCCCTTCTTAAATCTGTTATCCCAGAGGCACTACCATGATCACTGATGGGCTCAGCCTTGGCCAGCGGCAGGTCCGTCTTGGAGCCGGCTGGCATTGGCTCTGTTGGACATGGGGGAAGGTTCTAGCAGCTTCTCACAGAAGCCACCCCTGTAGCCCCCGTGCTACCAAAACCTTGCTGCACAAACCCAATACAAAACGATAAATGAGTGAGGCACTGAAGTTAAGCCACTGATCAAAGGATACACATTAAGTCAAAAAGAGTAGAAAAAGGACCACAGGAATTTGGATGCTGGTGTCCTTCTCACATCACTAGTGTTAACACATAATTGAGTTTTCTTACCGTAAAATGTCCAAAATGAGAGTTTGCAAAATACAGTGATTTTGTTTGTGCAAAATATACCTGGTACAAGCCCCTGACAGTATTATGTGAAGATCCCAGGATAGATCTGAACAAGCAGGTTCTTCAAATAAGGCATTGTACTATCTGCAGCAACAGTGCAGCATCCAGGAAACTAGCCAAAGTGGATTGCCCTGCTGAGATTGCTGTGCTGCTTCCAGGGCTTCAGGGAGACCAGTGCCAGGATTTCGTGGCACTGCATCATGCTCTGTGGATGCACCCAAATCTCCACTGATTTACAGCCAGGAGCTCCCAGAAGCAGCAGCACAAGATGTGCACAGAAAGGGCAACACTTCTTTTGTGCTAGTATGGCTACAGGTTTAATTACATTGAGGAGTCTTGCCTTCGTTTCATGCCAATGATTCGTTGCAAACCCAGAAGCTTTTAGACAAGAGAGGCCCAGCTGACAGTACAGTCTGCAGAGGAGTTTTCCTTTGCTCCTCTGAATGAGGAGCACATTTACGGGTCTCTCCTCACCAGCTCCCCATTCAGGACAATCAGAAAAACCAGTGCACATGGGGGCAGCAGGAGAATTAAAAGCAAGCCAGGCTGGAACTGTTGAGAGTTCTCAGTGCTGTAAAATCAAGTCAGAAACCTCATCTATGCAACTTTTTTACACCTAAGAGCTGCCTTGCATTTATTTAAAAGCCACTGGAAGGCCGGCCTCTGAACCTCCCAGGTCCAAACAGCTAGCAAGGTTCATTTCCTTTTACTCGTTGAACAGCGATGAGGACCACCAGAGGTGCCGCACTGTGTAGCAATAAGACATTTATCACGGTCTGAGATGGAAATCCTATCTGGTATAATTATTTTATATTAAAATAGATGAAATTTTGATATGGAAGTATAGAATGTTGTACATTACATTAGCCAGAGAACAGGATATTCATCTTTACTTTAAATTTGTAGACTTCATAACTTTGTTTGCATTCACTACAAGATAACTACTGTACATTCCTGAAAAATGACATCTTGCATGAAAAGACTTAACAAAAGCCACAGTGCTGATAATTTGCCCGTGGATCAGGGAGGACAGATCTCTCTGTGGTTTCACAGATATGGACCAAGGCTCGCCTTTATCATTTTCAACTAAATTGTAATGCTGTCATGGCTGCACATTAAAGGAAGTTTCTCTTGATGAACTATTTCACTCGGTCATGTGAAACTTGATTTATTCTCCTGGACCAAACATAAAAAGGGCAAAAACTTCATTTGGGGAGCTTGTTTGGTCGGCAAAATGCAGACATAGTGAATGTTTTAGAAATAGGTATATGAATTTATTAACTTGTTATCTGCTGTTGCTCACTGCATCTCAAATTTTTTGAAGCCTTTTGTGGGATTATACTTTAAGACCTGAGAAACTGAAGGTAAGGCACTGAGTAATATGTGTGGAGGAAGGCAGTGATATACTGTCATTGATTATTTTGAACAGTGAGGAATAAAGTACTTCTTGGAGGGCTTTGGCAGAAGAGTGAATAATGCATGTGCAGCTGGCTGCTTTCTGGATGGTGCTGAAGCATTTGTTTTAAATAATAAAATCTTAATCAGATTACATTTGTGTTTTGGAAAGCCTCTCCGGTACTATGCTAGCTGAAGTTACCTGAGATAGCCACCTTCTGTAAGCACCTACACGGGGAACATTAGTCCATCAGACAAAAATGTAACAAATCCCTGTGGCTAAAAGCTGAATCTTCACAAATTTGGAGCAGCAATAAAATAGATTTTAAGATCAAGAGCCTTTCCAAACTCATGACCTACTCTTGTAGTTGTTCCCAGTCTGCTTCTGCTCTGCGGTTGAGGCAGATTTTCAGATATGCTATAGCCAAAAATAAATGCAATTTCCTGTCCAGTTTACATGTTTGCACTTACAAACACTTGCAATCAAGACTTCAAAAGAAGTGGACTTTTCCATTTAAAAAATATAAAAATACCAAATTTTAATTATTTGTAACCAGAGAAATCTCTTAACTATGTAACTTGCACCTTAGATGTGTCATCAGCATTGATTTAGGAGTCTGTGTTCCACAAACCTAAAACATTTGAACAGATTAAAGAAAAAGACAAAAACTCAACAACCTTTAACTCATGTTATAATAGTTTAAAGGAGCATTAACTGAACTACCAGGGAAAATGAAAACCAATAATCAGATAGAGTCATTACTCTATATTATGTTCTACAAGATTTAAATTCCTGTATTAAAAAAAAAAAGTAGATATTTATATTTTTGTTGTTGTTTTTATTCCTTACCCTGGACATATGGCACTTAAAATTGTGCACAGACCCTTTGTAAAAACAGTGTGAGTTAAGCACAGAGTATTGCCTAGACATGTAGCTTTAACTGTGAATTTCTTTGCTTCGGTACCAGAGAGTCAAAGTCAAATTTTAGGTGTTAACCAAACATAGGATGCGTTTGGTTGTTTTGCCATCAATTTTTAGCATGTGAAAAACTTGATGACTCTTAAATAATTAACTGTTTTTAATAAGTGTCAAAACTGTCTCCTGGTTTCCGTTTGTCCTTGTGACTCAGGCAAAGCCTTGCTTTGGAGTTGCCTCTTGAGGCTGGCTGCTTTGTGTGCAGCTCGGAGGTGGGCACTCCCCCCACCAAAACTTTTCAGTGACGACAAATCATAACCAGTTTGGAAATGAATCGATTTGCAAGGCCTGTTGCCAGAGGTCAAATTTGCAATTGCATGGAAATGTTAAGGTGCAATTGCTTCAGGCTTTAATGAACTCCAAAAAGAAATATGCAGCCCTGTAAAGCTCATCCATTAGATCCTGACCTACAAATGGCAAGGAATAACAGCAACGCAACCAAGAGGTGTGCTGACTAAGGGAATTACATTGATACAATTAGTTTTACATGTTTTGGCATTTAATCCTGATGTCTAGGCAAAAGAGAGAGTGCACAGAAGTCACAAATAACAGTAGGAACAGCGTTTCCAATGATGTGAGGATCTTCTCCTGCTCTGCCTTGCCCCCTGCAGCATCAGGGACAGCTCTCCTCCAGCTTTGGGAAGAAAAGGTGGCAGCAGTCAGTGGCCATGGCAGTTCTTTGCTGATGCATGTGGGGCTGCGTGCCCCAAAAGGCAGCTCGTCCTGGCCCCAGGGATGAGCAGCAGATGGGAACT
This sequence comes from Buteo buteo, assembly GCF_964188355.1. Taxonomy (NCBI): domain Eukaryota; kingdom Metazoa; phylum Chordata; class Aves; order Accipitriformes; family Accipitridae; genus Buteo; species Buteo buteo. The sequence continues at coordinate 13,262,823 of NC_134181.1, read as the reverse complement.
CCCCGGCCAAGGAAATGGGGACAGGGCAGTGTTTCTTCTCAAAACTCCTGCCTTCCTAAGAATAGGGAAGACCAGAAATAGGAGTAATTTGAAGATCTATTAATAGATTGCATAAACCAGCCCAAGCACAAAAAGAAAGGTAATCACGCTCCAAATGGATTAACAGGTCTTTCTTGGGGGATGATAGGAGGAAAGTTTATTTTGTTTATGGAGTTGGGGTTATATTGTATAAATAATATTCACCCTTCTTTTCACAGTAAAAATTCTCACCTTGCTTGAGACTCCCTGAGATTTTAACTTAAAAAGTTGTTACCAGACATAGTCCAGAAGTAAACACCCCTGTCTGAGTACACGTTAATTGCTGGCGGCTGGAGGCGAGTGTCTACTCCACGTATCTCAGCTAAGCTCTCCCCTCAAATAAGACAGACTTCCCACAGTCCTGAGGAGCCAAAAAGCCAGCTCTGAAGACGCAGCTCCACCTGACCTTGAGTCGTTAGGCTGGAAAATGTCCACGTCCACTTCCATGATGTTGTGTGAGGCTTGTGCCCTGACATTGTGATGAAGAAATGCTGTGAAGGGATCTGGCATACTTCAGTGCCAGGTACGAAACAAACAAACAAACAAGCAAATAAACAAACACAGTTCTCATTTGGCACAAACATCCTAGCAGCATAAATAATCAAAACCTGATTAACAAAGTGGTCAGTTTAAAATGAAAATAATGAACTTCCTTTGCCTTCCTGCTCTCATCAGGGTGATCACAAAAGGTTATATGTTTTAATAAATCAATTAGACTCATTAAGCCGGCGTATTTGCCAATGGGAGGGTTTAGTTTTCACAACCGGAGGGCAGCTCCCCGGGCCTTCTCGCCCCCAAAGGTACCAGCCAGCCGGTGGCCTGGCCAGGGCGCTTTGGGACAGGCGAGTGCAGGTCTCTGGGCCAGCTCTCAGGGAGAACAGGAAAAACCCTGGCAGGGCTGGCTGAGCTGCAGCGCCTTGTGCTGTGCAGCGGGTGCACGGGGAAAGGGACAGGATGGCTATCATCTCCAGGCCCTTTCATGGCTGAAAGTCATTAACTCTGTAGTGGTTCAGTGGAGGTCGAATAGTTGGGAAACAGAAGACGCAGAAAAGAGTTTCTCTCGTTTATTGAGAATCCTGCTTTGAGACTGGATACCAAGGAAAGCAGCTCTGTTTGTATGTAATGTGGTATGTTACAGTGTATTTTTTCCTCTTTTCTGCCTTGCATGTTTTGTTTTTTTTTTAATTCAAGGGCCAGGTCATTGCTTCTGAACCGCTCTCTCAAGAACTGACACTTAAAGTGCAAATGAAGCTAATGACAAGAGACAATATTTTAATGTTAATTAGATATTTCATGTGTCTTAGTTCATCAGAGCAATATTGCTCTTTTATGTATTACATGAAAGCAGAGCTTTAGCTTGGAGGAAAACAGGGAACGCAGTCGGTCATAGTAGTACTCTCGGTTTTGTAATTATTAAAATTATTGTTACATTTAGGAAATCCAGGAAACTTTGAAAGGAAGATACTTAATAATAATAATGGAGCTACTGCACTATAGGAAGCCCTGGCAAAGACTCTACATTTTTCTTTTTCCTCCTACATGAGCTGGCATTGTAAAACATGCAGTCTCCTAAGTTCTTGCTAGGAAAGCAGGCTTGGCTTTTCTGCAGAATTATATTGATATATAATGCAGATACTAGGTCTTGCTTTACCTGGCTTCCCCCTTACTTCCTTACCTATGACATATCATCTTTTTAATAGTTATGTTAAAACAACAACGCGAGCTGCTAATGCTGTGCATCCTGATGAAACGGCCTAATGATGATGTTCACCAGAACTAGATACATAATGTACAATATTTTCTGTGAATGTTTGCATTCCTTGTGGCCTGGTTTCTGCTCCTTTTGCGTTCTTTCACTGGCTATTTGAGAAGTTGCATTTCACTGCCAGGAGGTATTTATACAAAGCAAATTTCAAAGTTGTGCACATATTTGAAGAAAATGAAATTTAAGGCCCTGTCACAGCAATGAGCTCCTTCCAGAGAGACCTCGTGCATGGACCCTGAACACAGAAAATGCCTGGAGAAGGTCACTGCCTCAGCAGGATCTGCATTCACCGCCCCCCCCCATGATGTCCTGGTTGTGGACACTCACTAATGCAGTCATTTTAAGGTGGGGTTTTAAGAGGTAAAAAACCCACCAAAATCTTGTTATGATTTCCTAACCATTTGTGTTTCAGCTGGACTTGCTTTTGAGATCACTCTGAGCAGAATAAATACATTAGAAATAATATTTTTAAGGAACAACAGGGAATTTTAAAGTAAACATATATATTCTGGAACAAGAAACATTTTTTATTTAACAGTTGGTGTGGGTGCCTACACCTAACAAGAACAGCAGTGTAAAAATGTAGTTAAGCCTTCTATTTTTGTCCACAGCTAGTATTAAAAAAAAAAGAAAAAAAAAGTGTTAGGTCTGTGGTTTCTTTATATGTTGTAGAGCGCAAAGACACAACAGAGAGTGAATTCATTGAATAGTAGTGTTGCAGATGATTTGCTTGGCTTGGAACATCCTTGCTACTTTCATTTTCGCAGTGTTTAATTACACTTTTTTTTCAACATCATGTATCCTGGAGGAGAATCAAATTTATGGGTAAGATTTTCATATAAATCACTGAAGTTTAGGTGGGGAGGTTTTTTAATGATGCTGACTCAGAAATAATACTAATATCAGAGCTGAATATTTCACCTAAATGAGAGTGCCAGGGGTGAAATGAGGAGTCCGGGGTCACAAGGGCTGTTTGCAGATCACGCTGAATTCCAAAGAGGTTCAGGTTCCCATCTGATTGGGAAGCTCGGCTGGGGAGCCTCCACCGGCCAGGGCTTGAAGTGAGTTTGACACTTCAAGTGACAAGAAGCTGGGGAGTGAAAAAGATCTTGCGGCGCGTAATCAGCCCGTCCTGGTTGGGGATCAGTGGCAGCACCAGCATTAGCTCCAGAACACCCTGGGTCTCATTCGTTCCCATCTCTTAATGTATATTAGCATTGGAGACGACATGCCAAAAAGATGCCAGAAGGAGGATTTATTTTTTAATAAGGGGGGAAATAATTTCATAACCCAATTTTAAACACATGCACACATAAGATAGGCACATGTGCTCCCACACCCCAGCAACAGCAACCTTGGTCCTCTAACTGCTTACATAAAGGAATAAAACTTATGTGTTTGGGGTTCATTAATATACATTGACAATTGTAAATGTTCTGCCTGAATAAAAGCTGTTTGCTTTACTACTTCAGGGTTTCTGCCCTTTTGGGACATACAATGGGCAAATCAAATACACTGATAGAGGGCTATAAGTGCTGTAAGTTATATTTAAATAAAATAAACAGGCAGATACAGACACTTCTGCTCTGCTATAAAAAGACTGCATATGCTCAATGCAGGTTTTCTTAAGGTAAGGGACAGAGCTTAGGAAGCTCTAAGGCAGCTAGATTTGCCCATATGGGAAGGCGGTCTTTCACTGATGATTTTGCAGACAGAAATTGCCCATCTGCACTGTTTGCAGGTGTTTTGAATGATTATATTATTAGCTCTGTCTGTTCAACTTTGCTTTTTTATGGTGGCTTTAGTATTGCAGTAAATAAAAAAAAGAAATATATAAGCAGCCATCTGGTTCCCAATTTTTGACTAGCGCTCTTTGTCAAGAAAGAAAAAAGAATTCTCAGATATTATTTCCTAGTTCTGAAACACTGGCAAATGAGGAGAACAAATCCCCAAATTCTGACCTGAATATAAAATGAGGACAGAATTTTCTGCTTTTTATTTAACTTGCTCTGATTAATCCATTTAAAATCAATTGTGTCTGTTCTGTTCTCATTTACGCCTCTGTGAAGTCAGCAGAGTAGTTCTGGACTTACACCACCCTTTTAGGAGCAGAATCTCCTGCTGAAATTAGGGGGGGATGTGGAAATTAAAGTGAAAGCAATCATTGTGAAACCATTTTCTATTTTTCTAAATGGGCAGCAAAGACAGCTGGGAAGTGGTCCTTTCCTGCTGGATTTTACAGGGAAGACTCACATTTCTCACAGATATTTTTTTTGCAAAGCAATGACGAAACTTTGCAAGACCTTTAGAAATAAAGAACAAGCTATTTGCTATCTCAGCAGTAAGTTCCCAATTTTTAGACTGCATTTAGGTTTCTCTGAGCATAATATTTGATTATTGGCAATATGTTTCCAGTTAAATATTTCATATAGCGCATAAAGGCCTCTTCTACTCTCGAGCATTCTGTAAGTATTAATGAAAGCAGTGAATTTGTAGATTTATCTGGTGCCTGAATACCTTTTGCTGTGAATTGTTTCAGAGCTGGATTGCAGTCTCACACAATCATTTAATGTTGCCTCTATATTCATGAAATCAGAATTATGTATCTAAATGTAGGTAGATTGTCAGCAAATATCCTTTGGAGAGATGGTGCCAGGCCTCACAGATATGACCCAAATCCAAATATTCTCCAAGTCCACAAAAAAACATGTGGACTTCCTTCTCTGCTTGAAATGCAAAGCTTCATTGACTTCGGTGAAGCTCTGCACAGACCCCAAGGGACTTCCAGCAGGACCTGATTATGCAGCAGTGGATTAGAAGTGTGAGAAGGTTGGGCCATGCTCTGCCGTTTTTTGCTTTGGTGCTGTTCTTTAATGAGCAATAGTGCCGTCTGTGGGACTCGTGCAGAAGTGGGAAAGGCATGAACGGACCAAAAGGTCAGCTGAAAGAGCTTCAGCACTAGCATTTGCAGAATAAAATACAGTATGCAGCTATAATCTGACACTTGCATTCCCCAAGATTTAAAGAAGACATCTGAGGCAAGTACTTAACCTACAATTTGGAGATTGCATTTACCTGCCTGCTCTTTGGTCTGCTTCTGCCTGAGGCTGAAGGCCCCTTGGAAAGACAGCAGCCTGTAATGGATTGCAAGTGTTATTCTCGCTTGAGCTATTCTAGGAACAAACACCTCAAACCCATGCAGAGCAAGAAGCAAGCAGGAGAGGTGTGCAGATCAGGTATAAGATGAACTTGGCAACATCGATGTGCAAGGTGGAATCACTGGGTCTACTTGCCAGTCACATGCACAGTCCGTGGTGTGGTGTGATGGCTTCACAGAGCTGCTGTTTATAAAAATGGACAATTTTAACAGGAACTTGGTAGAACAATGTTGGGTTTAAGGTTGCTGATCATTGTAAAATTCACTTAAATATGCCCATCACCACCACTTATCTTGCCTTGCTAGTTTAGAAAGGGCCTCATTTCTTCAGAGCTTTTTGTCCCATCCAGGCAATTAGCTCTAACCTACTCGTCCTTTCTGAGTCTGGGCAAAATATACACATCATGTCGGCAGGGCTTGGACGTAGCAAGTGGCAGGTAGTTGCTTGGGGTTTGGTTACTGGAGGTCTTATATGTGCATTTTGTATTTCTGCTTGCTTGCTGTCAGTCCAGCTACTAAACTAAAACAACACACTCATATAGTTCATTAATCTTCTACGCATCTATGCCATTAATATTCTAGTAATCTGATCATTGTATCCTTAAATTAATAGAAGTCAGCATTCCTAAAAAGATTATACACTTTTGCATCAGCCATGTGAATAATGGTAACGCAGATACTAATTCTTCCTCATGCTGGGTACACAGGTAATGTAAGTATGGCTACGATCTCACTTTAATCCTTAAGAGGTCTCTTAATTACCTAGGCACCATTGCTAAGGCTGAGAAATCATGTTTTTCAGCAGACGTTGTAATCCATGCACCGTTATGAGACTGTAGCAGCTGAATGGTGATATCAGAAATGGGGAAGGTAAACAACTCTGAGCAAACTGTGCTCTGTTGTGGGAACTTCTCAGTGAGCTAAGAAAAGAAAATGCTTAAAGAAAACATCCAGCTCTCCATGTTCCTGTGATGTGTGCATGTTTGTGGGAAGACAACCCTAAGCAAAAAAAAAACACCCCACCCAAACAACTCCTTTGATTTGTTCTTAGTATTCAGCAGCCTATAGCTGTGTCTAGGAAGGCCATCTGGATACCTTCATTAAAGCAATTTGTGTATTATTTTGTGTAGTAAGGTCAGCTTACATGGAAATGGAGCTCAGTGAACAAAGCCAACAGAGGTTCAACAGCTTTCCTTTGTGCTTCCAGTTTAGTAATACGAGACACAGGAACCAGGCAGGTTTTCATCATGCATTCCTGCACCGTGCAGTGTGCAGAAGAGACCCTGGTCCCCAAACCAGAAAAACTGTAAGGTTTAGGATCTTACTGGTGTGGCTCTACTATTTCTAATTTAGTGCTATTTGGCAGTTTCTGCTCTACTGGATTTGTCTTTGGCATATCAACATGGCAGAGCTCAAGGCACAGACACTGTAAGGAACAGGTCTGGACATCAAGTCAGCTCTTACTTATTTCTCTCTGCCAGCTATGACTTGAGTATGTATGTTGTTCGTTTTCCTAGCTAAAAAATGGGTATAACTACAACTCCCAGACTGTCTGAAAGTTATTCTAAGACTGGTGAAGAAGTCTAGAAGAGCACTATTTTTTTTTATTATTATTCATTGACTCTTTTGGGGAATGTTTTTAATTGTTCTGGGATTATTTAGTTATGGCTGCAGATCAACACAGGATATTCATGAGATATGAATTTCTGTCCTCTGGAATCTGAGATCGGGTGTGCTTTTGTTGCAGATTTTCTTGCACTGTTTCCATATCCTAGTTGATCAGTACGAAATGACTAAAACCTGAGAGATGGATTTATTTTTTAACTAATGCAAATAATCATGTAGGTTATAATTGTTATTAGGGCTCCTTTGGGAATCTGTTGTTACAAGCACTCAACCCTTTTGTCTCTCCTTCGGGTCTTCAGGCTATGTTGCAATTTATAAAGATACCAGACCTTAGGCTAAATCAATGTCCTTAGGGTTATGAGATGTTGCTAAATATCAAAACAAAATCCCAGTGTTCCAGTTCTTTAACTTCACTGTGTTTAATTAGCCATTCCAATTAACCTTCCCTTTGTGTTCCCTCATGTTTAAAGGGTTATATTAAAAGTACTGTAGAATTAAAGCCATTTAAAATATGCTGAGTATATTTCAAGGCATTCAGAAAACCTCTTACATGAAGCTGTCCTCATTTCAGTTTCGCTAATGACTGGTCACTGGGGGCATATTTTCAAACCTCTGCACCTAGGTTGCAAAAATGGTAACAATATACCTACATGTGCATCCAGGTCACAGCATGTTCAAATGGGAAATCACTTCTGCAGATCTGTTACCACTTTGCTATATATGCCTGTGGACGCAAAGGACGTGTAAGTGAAGACAAACACATTCTTGCTCTGAGAATTCAGACATCGCCAAGCATTTAGACAATGTTTTTTTGCTCAGAGGCCTGACAGAAAGACAAACACCAAATCAGTATTGCTGAATTCTGGCTTCTGAGGTACTCCAGATAATTCCCAGACTTAGAAAAAACGGCAGTGTGAGAAACATGGGAAAAGCATGGGGAAACATTAAGCTTCTCTTCCCAGCTAGTTCATAAGATGTGACTCCTGCGTTCTTATAGATGGATGAATAATACCGAGTAAAAACCTGTTCAAACAGTAACTTGCAAGAACAATAAATTACCACCGCTCTCCCTGGCCTATGCCCCCACACACACCTCGTGCCAGGGACAGGCAATGTCAGGGTCTGTTCAGGATGATGTGATAGGAGGGTCTCCAAAACTGTTTCTGTAGTCTTTATGAACCTATGCATTTGTAAATGTATGCTGATAGCACTCTGTGAGGTAGGAGAATACTATTATGCCCATTTTATTATGCCCAAGGGTGACTACGTTTTTTAGATTTATGTTATATTAGGCAGCTTTTCACTTATTATTCTCTGTGCCTAACTCTCTGGATGCATTTTATAAGCCATCAGGATTTAAGTCATGGCTATGGATTTTGTTATGGGAGAACAGGTACCTAAAAAATCCCAACTTGCCCGGTGTCATTCTGGATGTCTCTGGCAGAACTAGGAACAGAAACCAGTCTATATATTTAATCCCTGCCTCTTCCCTAGGTAACTTTCGCCAGCAGCTGTATTGAAAGATCATTTTAATTCATAGTTTTGTTTGTTGGAGGATATGAATTTCTCAGGTGTGAAGTATGATGACAAAACAGCATTTATTTTTCTATTTTCTATATTTGGAAGGAGCTGAGATAATTCTAAAACCAGGCTACAGTGTTATTTTAGTTAAATTTGTTCCATCGGGGAATCTGTCTTTAGACCTTCCTTTGGTCTTTATAAAGGGTAGGGAGGAAAAACAAAAGAGATGTTTATTTTATTGAAGCTGTGATATTAGAGGCTTTCACTTAAGAAATCTGTTGGAGTCTGTTTTCGAAGACAAGGACAGTTAAAAATATATCATGCTTTGTGTTAAATAGTTTGATGGCATAAATTCAATAAAGACATTGTCTGGTGTCCTCACTCTGTGAGTCGTATGAGTTACAAAGGACACTAAGAAAAGCAAAGATCCATTTCCATTTCCTTCTCCCTCTCCTCTGCTTTTCATTGGCAACAGTAAAGTTCAACTGCAAGGCATGTGATTGTAATATAATCAAATAACCTGCTGATGTCTCATAAAGAAGTGCTGGTTGTTTAAACCACCATTCATAACAGACTTAGATGTTTCATAGCTGGTGACGGTTTAAGACTCAGATAACATCAAATCAGTTAGAGTATGAACTTAAGCTCCTTTGAAAACGTACAAAGAACAAAGCCAACAGCATTACTGATGACTGACTAGTTGGGGGAGAAGAAAATGACACATATAGTTAGGATTTTTGGTAAGCCCACTGAGGAATCTCAATGGGAGCAGCTATATAGACATGTGATAAGCATCACAGAAACTAGAGATGCTGAAAGCTGAAGAATATGGGACATTTAGTATGCCTAGCTCCATTTTTACACCAGCCAGTTTCCAGTAAAATAGATTATACAGAAAAGAGGGACGGCTAAATATAAATCATTCTCTAACAGTTCTTCAGGGTGCATTGTTGGGAAATACTCACTAACAATATGATCAGTTTATTTTGTATATTGACTTTGAAGCCAGTGCAGGGAAAGAGCGAGCTGTGACTCTGCCCCTGTGCTGAAGCTCCACCAGTTCTTCCCGGGCAGGGAAGACCCAACCTTGCGCCTTCTGCCCAGCCCTTCCTCACGGGTGTTTGTTTCCACGGTACCTGCCGCTGCTTAAGCTTGCTCCAGAAGTAACTGTTTTGTAGTGAGACATTCCTAGGGTAGCACAGCTCTGCAGGGAAGCTCATGTTAGGGAACAAAAGCACTCTCTGAGAACTTCGTTACAGAGAAGTATTTTTAAGATTCATTATGATATTGCTGATCTCCTGTTGAGCTAACCTTAGGTTCGATGGGGACAGTGTTTATGAACCTGGTACTTAAAAGAGCAATTTGGAGGGGAAAAAAAAAGTATACGTAACATCGATCTTTGAAGATGCATTGTTTTGTCTTATCAGCAAAGGTGCATTCAAAAATCAGACTGTTGCTACTGAGAGTGAGAAATAAAACAACAAAAAAAACCCTCCCTTTGCTTCAGGCTTTTGGATGCACTGGATTAAGTTCATTGCTAATTAGACACAATTGTGAAGCACAATTATTTATGAACCTTCAATGGGCCGAATTCATGAAAGGAATAACGAGTATATATTTTCCTTTTGTGGAATTTTAATGAAGAAGTGGCATTACTATTCATTATTTATCCACTTTCAAATTGTAATGAATAGTTCTACTGGCAAACACCAAATTTCTGTATTTACAGAAAGGCGGAACATGTGTAGATAATAACACAGTTCAGTATGTATGAAATTCTGTATTTCTATAAATATAGAAATAAAGAAATTATCACCAGGACTATTCATTAAATTTTGAAAGTAGTAAATAATAAATAGGAATAACATTTATTCATTAAAATCCTCCAAACAGAAAACATTGAGTCTTTCTTTCTTAAATAAATCCAGTGCAATATTTCTCCAAGAAAGCTGGCTTTTATGATGATTTTGATTTTTTTTTTCTTTTGACACTGTTTCATAGGCAGCCTTTATCCTAAATGCATTTTAAATAACATTAACCCAGATGTTTTCATTAATAGTTGAAATAATACATAATGCTGTGAAACAAAGACGATTTAGAGAGCCTGTCTTGCCTGGCTGAATAAACTCTTTTTAGCACCATTCTGACCATGGATAACTGCCTCCTAGAGAAAAGATGTTTATGCCCACCTCCCCAAATGGTATCAGAGGGGCATTCACACATACCTAACCTACATGTGTGAAGATGAGGGTGCAAATGGGGCATTTTAATCTTAGTTCCCCAAACAGCTCAATTCGACTTGCAGAGTCTGCAGTATCTAACTCTGATGTGGATTTTACAGTCAGATGACTCAGTGAGTAGCAACCAAACCTCCTCACTACCAGCAACGGCAGGACCTGGCATGTGAAACTCTGAAGTGCTCAGTAGCAGAAGCAAGACAGCACAGCTTGCCTCTGATGGTTTTTAACCTAAGAAGCCCCAACATAACAAAATCCAAACAAAGGTTTTCCCATAATTTAGTTGAATATGACTGGAAAGTGAGCTTGATGTATCATCTCCTCTGTGCAGTGTCACTCCTGTCCTCCAGCCACTGCTCTCCTGGGAGGCTTGCTGTCCTCTGCCCATCAGGCCACAAGGTCAGTGCTGAAGGTTGAATTCATGTAACCTAAGCAATGTCGTCCCTTAAAAATACACCTAAGGTTTAATTATGTATTGTAATAATTAATCTTCAGAAAGCTAAAACTTCAATACAATTGTAATTCCTTATACAGTAATTAAACTCTTTGAACCTAATAAGAACATAGAGATTGACATTTTAAACTCCAGTGGAATAGAGGATGTTAGAGAAAGCCTTGCAGATTAATTAATTGTGAACTGTCAGGTAAAGAGAGATGCCAACTTTCATAGACAATACTTAGTTAATATTTTGGCCCAGTATAGGCCAGCCTTAGGGCCTGAGCAGGTGGCTCAAGTTTCTTGCAGTTTGGGGCACCTCTCACACTGCTGAACAACAATAGATCTGTTATTAAAAGTTTATCCCCTAGCAAAGGAATGCTTATTCTCTTTAGAGCTAAGAATCTGAGGTCCTGATAAATCTCACCGAGTTTAAGATTAATACAAAATAAATTTAATCTGTTAGTCATGGCTTCTTTTATTGGTTAGACCGTGAAGTGGAGAGAACACACAGGTATTTGCAGTTAAAAGAAAAAAAACCACCCGGTTTTAAAGCTGAAAACTATTGTCTTCCCAGAAGTTTCTGGGCACATACATCAAAATTTTGCAGGACAGGTGGGTGGAAGGATGGGAGGATGCATGGGTCCATGGGTAGTAAACAGACCACAAGCCATAGCAGGACTCATTGCCATTCTCAGCATCCCATCAGATCAGTCACGTCTTATATTTTCCTTTGCAAGGTCAGTTTTACAAGGCACAAAACACATCGCAGTTGGCCCTCGATGGGCTCTTCAGCATCCTGTTGCAATGTGACATGTGAATGGTGCTGGTTACTTGCAAAGGAACTAACAATTTCTGAACAATATTCTTAAGGATCATTAAATCATAGTGAGTACCTTCATGTGATAGTTCATCCCTCATTCATGTAGCAATGTATTTTACTGGTATAGGTTGACACCATTTAGATGTGGTAATTAATTGTTCTGTTTGGCACCTAAGATTTCTGAAGAAAAGAATTCTTAACAAAATTAAAGAATGCTAAAGGTTTACTCGTGTTTTGTCTATATGCCATAAAAATCTCAACCTTTTTGATACTGCTTACATGCCACTAATACCTCTGCTTTCTGGCTAGGCAACGTTGCCTTTGGTGATCCAGCTTGTCAAAAAATTATAGTAGCTGCAGTGCTCTTTTGTGAAGGTTATGTGAACGAGAGATTATGAGTCTTTAAAAACAACAGGTGAACTTCCAAGTCTTACAGAAAAGACCTCGTAAAGAAAGAGAAAGGGACTCAGCTGACCTGCAAGGCACCAGTTACCTGTACAGTGAAGCTGCTGCAAGGAATTGAGACCTGTTTACATGGTGAGACGGTCCTTTGATTTAATGACACTATGACTAACTTTTAGAGTTCAATATGCACATACTTCTACATGAGTGTAGCCCATCCCAGCCTCTTCCAAGAATGACAGCAGAAAAAACAGTCCAGAAAAATACAGAACTGGTCACAGGATGTTTCTTTTTTAATGCGGTACCTCTAGAACTTGGTTGATTTTGAAGGAAGAAATTTAGTAAGCAAATGTACTACTTTTCCACAGTTTTCACTAGGATTAAGCTTAGCGCTTGATTCCTTTGAGACACTAAGAGGCATGACCATTATTTTAAAGAAAACCCTTTCCCTTTTCAGGAAGTCCTGGTATATATTGAATGCAGTGTGGGTTGAAAACCTCTTCTGGAAAGCTGCAGGAGAAGTTTACGTTTGCCTGGCAGCACGGTGGAGTTTCCCATGGTCAGGGGCATGGCAGCCTGCAGTCCTCTCCCAGGGGAACGTCGCGGTGCCCTCCCCAGCCAGCTGCAGAGAGAGTGCCGGCACTGCAAAAAGCAGCAGGGCTCTTCCACGATTGCACCCAAATACTTTCTACTTTGTGTCCTGCTTCTGCATAACGTGGAGAGGAAAAGCTGGATGCTGGTGGGCTGAGCAAGCCATGCTGCAGCCACCGCAGCGCTCGGGCCTTTCAGCAGCTCTTGCTCTTGAGCAGTTTAAACCAGGACTTCTCGTTGGGTGGAAACTGCATCTGCCAGAAAGCCCCTTTGCATTTTACACACAGCATTTCAAGGGTTTCCACATGGGTCTCAATAGCTGAAGCAGGGTTTATAACCCCACAGTAATCTTGGCCTCCCTCCTTGAAGGCTCGGTTATAGATGATGGCATGTGGTCCTTGTGACAGTCAGATCAGCTTAAAATCATCTGTTTGGCTTTGGTGTTTCGAATCTTTCTGCAGCAAGCTGCTTTTCCTTGCTTTTCAAGTTTGCTTTCTGGTATGCAACATTTACATCATGATCTAAAAACAATTTTACACATAATAAAGTTTAACTATTTGATATTTTTCATTTCAAAACTAAATAACAGACATTTAAGAGAATATTCTTTTTTTTAATGACACACATGGTAGTATTTTTGAACACCAAGTGACATCCACAGTAAATTTTTTGGTATTTCTCTAGCAAATACTCTATCAGTAAAGTTTGCCCATATTTACGATTTTTTTTAAGATGTTTTACTGCATTTGGTTCAACTAACATCTGCTTCTCCGGGGACTCTCCTATTTATGACAATTTGAGATGTTTTTGAAAACTATTTGAATTAAACTTAGCCTGCTCAGATGTGTTTCCACAGGAGCTGACTGTACGTAGACAGTTTTCATTGATGACATTTGACAGAGCTGTTAAACCCTCTTGACTCTGATGTATGATATCACATTACGGGAGCTGGAGCAATCCAGTGATATACGGACATGCAAAATAACATTTACCAATTAGCTACCATTTGTTCTGTTCAAAACCAAAATCCCTGAAACAAGCTGTTTCACCGACAAAGAGGGAAGGAGGCAATGTTCCGTATTAATATTGCTCTTCACCCCTTGAGGTGATGCTTTTCCTCCCAGACGCTGGCAAATCCCCACTGCTAAGTCTGGTGCGCGACAGCCGCTTGGCCACGGTGGAGAAGGATGTGCAGGCACCTGACCGGTCCCCACACGCCATGGCAAGCCCTGCCAGCCCCTTCCTTTCACGCAGCGGCGACAGCCCACATCTCTCCCCACCACCTTCTTCCATGCTGTAGCACAGACCCGTCTTTCAGGACCCACCAATTTTTGTTTGAACTTCTACTTTCTCCCTTTTTGGCAGCTATGCACACAGACAGCCGAGTCAGCCGGCTCTCTGCAGGAGTCAGACTTTAAAGGCTGGCCAGACCCTCGGGAGCCACGTGAGTTTTGAAGACCATAGCTCCTGGAGGAGAGGATCCCCATGAAGCAAGCTGTAAGCACAGCTGCCTTTCAGAAGTCAAACACTCCTGCTATTGCTCTGGCACCTTCTCCCGGCACAGGGTGGCGGTGACCTGACAGCAGGTCCCTCTGCCTTGTGCTTAGCCAGCATGGCCCCTCAGCCAGCAGCCACTTTCTTCTACCAGTCAGTCATAAAAATTTTGCCAAGACTTTTGTTTCAGGCTTCTGCAGAATGGAGGCCAAAAGGAGTAACTGTGAAAGGAAAAACATTTTTGCCGAGTAAGTCTCAATTATCACATCAGCAGCCATATTCTTGTGTGTAAACTGCCTTTTTTTTAAAAACCCTCCAAAGTGCAAAAATTCTTTTGGGATTGTTACGGATTAAATCTCTTATTTTCTCTAAAGAGTGATGGTCCTTAGGGAATTGCCATGAGTTGTTAGAAAAGCAAGGTGTTGCAATGTAATGTAACATTATGATTTAAATGTGATACTGTCTGATTATCATTTCTCTTAAGTGCTGAATTTGCAGTATCTTTTTCTGCACACTCTTAAGAAACCAAATGGAAGAAAAAAAAAAATATCTCCAAAAGCAAGAAGTAATGCTTCTGCATTAAAGTGATATCTTTGGCCTTTATAAATTTGATGATTGCAAATAAAATTCTAAACACGATGCTATTTATGTTGGAAATATAAAAATAAATATTTTCAGTTGTTTTCAAGTCACTAAATCAAAGTACTAAATGGAGTCTTCCCCAGTAGCCTTTCTGATCTTTTTGCTTGTGTCTGACTCTTTGCTTTTTGGTCAGAATGAATTATCTGTGGTCACATTAAAAAAAGGAAAAAAAAAAAGAAAAAAAAATTCATCTTTTGATGAAGTAAAACCATTTAAAGTTGGATGATATGAATCAACATGGACAATAAGAGACGACTTCAACTAAAGAAAAATATATTGATTCCTGAATTTGCAATGTCTTTGACTTTGTCTGGAAGGGCATTTCCTTGGTCAAGAAGACCAGGTCCTTTCACTGATTACATATTATCCCTTCTGCTCTTCCATACGTCTAATTATTCCTACAATTAAAATAGATTGCATGATCTTTCATCTAAATCTTTCTCTTTAAGAAAAAGAGAATTTAAACCTTAATTTATGAACTCTGATCTTATTAACCTTTCATTCGATTTGCTTCTATGCCTTGATCTTGTAAACAGGCTATTATACTTTCTGCAATTTTATTCGATATATGCTATTTCAAGTCACTCTGAAAACTAAAGCTCATCTGCACAACATAAACTAAACATTTTCTCTCGTCTGCATCCTTGTTTAGTGTTCTGAGTCCCATAATTTGCTTCAAACCTTAGGAAAAAAAAAATCATTAAACAATCTGCATTAATAAATAGGAACTTTGTTGTCTTTTGCCAGTGGTTTCTCAAGCAATCCCTTTCTGTCAAGAGGGCACAGATATTCTCTCTTTTGCCTTCTCCCAAAGGAATTTGTGCTCTCCATTCCTGCTGCTCTTTCTTCAGACACGCTTTGTTTTCTTTGTCTCTGCTATTTCCATCAGCCCAGATTGTCTTTATTTCCTTTTTCCCCCCAATGTCTTTATTCCTTTCCTCCTCCCATAGACATCAGGACCTTAGCTTTTAAAAAAATCAGGCATGCTGCTCCTTTTCCTCCCTAGTTTTTGCCATCTTATTTGTTCATCTTGGTTTATGAATGCTCTGTCCTCCATTCTTCATTCCTTTTATTGCAGTCTTGCTGCTTCTTCCTTCCCTTTCATTTTCTAGGATTCTACCTTGTTCTCTACCTCAGATCTTATTATTGCCCTGGATTCCCCTTCCTCTGAAATGCCACATCTGCCTTTGGCTGCTGACGGGCACTTCTACTTTCATTCTCCTGCCTGTACTCAAGATGAGGGAAAATATTTCCCAAGGATGCATAACTACTTCTCTCAGGAGCAAAAGCTGCATGCAATTTAGATTTTTTTCCCTTCTCATGGAACACATCCTACCCATGAGTTTTCAGAAGAGGCCAGTTCCTCTGCCTGTGCAGAGTTTGGTGTTGTGAGGCAGCACCACATAATTTCCCATAGCTGTCCCGAGGCTTGCTGAGCTGTGTGCTCTCTTAAGCTCGGATGACTGTTGGGTCTGCCCTAGCTGATGCTCAGTGGGCACCCTACATTAACTGCTTTTTACCACCTCTTTTTTAACTTGTTTTTATTCCTTAGGAGTCTGGAGACTAGTTCCATTTGCTGGGAGAAAGTAAGTAGCATCTCTGGTGTCAACTCAGAGTTTGCTGAAGGCTGTGGGATTTTGTAGAGGACAAAGAGTAGCAGCCCACAAGTACTGTCCATGGTGGGACAGGGAGCTGTGTATCTCCAAAAGAAGTTCCGGACTATGCAAAGATAGAAAATGTTCTATATTGTAAGATAGGATTTTTGTAATTTCTCTGATTACAAAGCTGGTTTTGTATAACTTAATTATTATCTTATCGCAAAGGAAAAGTGGAGAAGGGATGGTTGTTTGGTTTGTTGGGTTTTTAATATTTATTTTAAGATAAATTCCAGAAGATAGGTGGAAATAAAACCAGAGGTTTGAATTCAGGACTAATAAGAAGGCAAAGAAAAAAGGGATTTTTTTCAAGAAGAAACTACCAACAGTCCAAACTACAGGTGCCTTCAATAACATGAGAGCTCTAGGGGAAGGCACCATCAAGGGCACAGCCAGGAGAATTAGTCTGCTTTGACTCTATGGTTACTGAATTCACCATTAGTAGTTCAGACTTTGGTCTTAGTCTCGCCCAACTATGAGAATAAAAGGCACACGCTCCACCACATGCAGAGGACCGGAAGGACAGAGAGAAGTGCTGTGACTTCTCTCTGTGCGATACCATAAGGCTGGAGTTCTGCAGGCTGTGTTAAAAAGATTGAACTGAAAGTAAAAAAATCAAATATATAAGTAGGAGACATAGCCATCCTGGACTGAAGAATTTTTCAACTGTTGATTCATTTAAAACATGTCACGAACAAAAAGTCATTAATACAATGAAGAAACATGTTATTTTCCCTCTGCTCACTATTTTCTTTCTTTGTTTGTCTTCTTTCTTACTTTAATTCTGTTATTTTCTTTTCCTAGTTGCTAGTTGCAAATTCTTTCTTACCAATCCCTAGGTACAAACCAAACCAATGTGCCCAAACAGGCCTGGTTTGGGGATCAACACCCATCTTTCATGAATCATCATTGCATTCATATGCTGTAAATCTTAGTACTTAAGTTTTTTTCTTTTATTTCTAATGGCTGCATACAGCCTTTTCACACAGTTTTGGTTGTACCAGTGAAAATCCAGGATAACCAGTTTATTAAAGAGCAACTTGACACACACACCCACATAGACACACATACATGTATATGTATGTATATAACTTTTTATGGGAAGCAAAGCAGGACACCAGCCATATTTCTTGTACAGAGGGAAGAGAAGTTAATTTGTAGGTTGGTGGGAGAGAGCTTGTGACACTGCACTCCATTTCACATCAAGAGACATTAACTTGAAATTACTGTTTCCAAGGGAAACACTTATGACTCAAAGCATTAATTTGCATTAGCCCACGATAAGGCTAGCCTGTAAATTGAGTTATTGAAAATAACTCGCAACCATAGCACCAAGGAAGGAATTAACTAGGAATGTTTTCCTATAAACATAAGCTGATATTTTTTTTCCAGGTAGTTAAAATACTAGAAGTGTGCAAAATGTAATCAATTTAGTTTCCTAGTAAAGTCATTATTTAACAAATTGTCACTATGGAAGTAATCAGTTTGGATAAATTTGCGTTGGCTGGGTTTTATCTCCTCACTTCTTAGTTTCATGTGAACAGCCTATTAAAACCCATGGTTTGGGACAAGCTCTGCATTTTTCTCTTACAGCTGTGAGGACAATGGTCATTCTTTACAAATTTAGTTCAAGGTAATGTGATGTTCTACCCAATCTGGCAGAAAGATTTATAACTTAGCAACTGGGGGCTAAATTTCTGTGTTGTAAGCAAGTCTGGTCTCAGGCAAATTTCACCTCTTTTGAACATCATAAAGATTATTTAGAAAAATCTCCATAAAATACGTTCTTTACCCTTCATGTGCTCCTATGATAACCACTCAAAGCGAGTTAACAATCAGCAGTATTAATAACTGAAATCTACACCAGTGAAATTATTCTAAATTGTTACTGATTACTAGCTGCACATGTACCACCACTGTTTTAAATACTGGGTGAGCCGACATTCCCCAGACAAGTATAGTCAAGCAGGTCCCATTTTTTCAATTCTCACTCAGGTTTCCATCCTCACTCAGCATCATAGCTTTAATACAAGAGTGGAAATGCTTGCAAAATTTCTTGTCTCTATAAAAGCTTATCTTTCTTGTCAGGAGCTACCCAGACTGGTACCCCAGAGGGGAAATGCAGATGCCCCTGCCCCCCACGTAGGCATGCCCCATCTCTGCATTTACAGCTATGCAAAAAGGCACTCACCTACCCAATTGCCTTTTGGCCCTCTCCAAACACCCTTCCAGTTTATTAGATCCAAAGTTACTCTGGAAGAGGAGAGAGGAAAACTGTGAGGGATAATTTTCCAGACTAAGAATCTTTAAATCCAGATGCTCGCTCCTTGTATTACACTACCATCTGCACCTATGTTAGTACTGTAGCAGCAATCCTTTTGTTTTCCTTCCTTTCTTTTTAATTCAAACTGAACAAACAAACTTTCAAATCCAGCAGCGCAGACACAGTACGGTGGGGCAGTGACACGCCTATGAGTTTGTCCAAAAGGCATAGCCTGGAAGGAGACTGATATACCAGTATCTGAAATTATTTCCTCTTCCCCATGGTAAAGTTGTGCCCGGGTAACCGAAGGTTCGCCCTTTGGGCTGGAGAGGGTGAAGCTAACCTCCTGAGCTACCCCAGCAGGCCAAGGATCAATCAATCATCTCTGTATTACAGGCACGGCTTTTCTAGATTAGACACAGGATGTCTGGTTTTCTACTTGCACACCATATGGTAAATAATACAATATATATAAAAGGCAGGTGACAATGTTACATGTGTAGGTGAAGAGCATTAATAAAGAAGCAGGCTTGAGTCTTGTCGTTTCCCGTACAGAGTGTGTATTTTTCATGGAGTGGAGCATTGCACTGCAGTGCCTTACCCCTGCCCTCTTACATCCCGTATTCTATCTGCCTGCCATGCCCGACAGGGCACCCCGCCGTGTATCTCTCAATTGCTTCTCATGAGTAAGGACATCATTTTTGATCCAAACTAATATGTAATTATCTATTTCAGAATGTTTTATTAGGAATTAGGACCCTTTTTATATTTTAACCAAACATATTCATTTCACAGCATGTTAAAAATCATTTTCTCTCTCCTAACTGTGTTTATCCTTTCTCCGTAATATTTCACAGCTGAAGTCCTTTTCTAAGAGAGCTTGAAAAATATTGTCTGGTTTTATTTTTTTTAAATTGAGCATATATGGACAAAATCTGTTCTCTCCTTTCTTCTCCTTAGCATTCTAAAATGTACCTGTGTTCAAATATTAAGAAATAAAACAAATATAAATTATGCATTTTCCAAGTTAATTTAAAATGCATTATGCACTGCTTTGTTCTCTGGAATTAGTATTATTAAGGGGACAGATCTGTATGGATTAATTTTGAGTCAGTTTATTCACTTCTTTGTAATTCAGTGGCAAAGATTTCTGTCCCCAGGCATCAAATTAAAATTTTTACTGTAAGTAACACATACACAATATGGACCTTTTTGTGTTGTTTCTTTGTTTTTCTATCAGACAGCATATTTACATATTGTATTATTTCACAAAACCACCTCTTTCAAAGTAAACAAAACTTTCCCCCACCCCCTTCTTGAAAATTATTTTGATGTTCCCATTGTCACTGTACCCAACTGGCACCTAGTTCTAGTTTCGAGAGGTTGGGTTTTTTTTCGCTTTCCACCAATAATCACATAATATTTAGCTGTGTCTTTCCTGAGTTCTATCACAAGCTGGATAACCATCCAACCTCTCTTTCCTTCCAGACATTTTTGGTGGTGTTTGAGCTGCTTCTTTATGATTATTTTTTAAAAAAAAAACAAGCTATTCAATAATCATTTTAAAACATTGTTTTATTGTAATAATTCTTTGCACTTACATGTTTTAAATCTTTATTTTTCCCTAAACTGAGCAAGAAAATAGAGTCTGCTTTCTTAATTAGTCTTCTTTAAACAAAATATCCTTTCATATGCACTAATAAAGACTAAGGATCATTTCTCTCTTGTTTAAATAACTGCTTGCTGTAGTATAAAATTGTAAGAGACATGATGCAGATCAAGATGCTGGGTTGAAGTGGAGAAGAGGAACAAGCAGTGCAATAATAAGCAGATTTTAATGATTTACTATAAATCAGCATTTTTGCCCTGTCAGTGAGATTGAAGAGGCAGACAGCTCCTCACATGTCTGCCTAGCAAATGTCTTCCTGATGAATCATGTGCTCTGAATCACTGATCACAACATTCAAACAGCACATCCAAATAATGAGGAAAACATATACACAGCATTCTTACGGCTAGTCTAAAACTGCAGGAATATGTGTTTTTAGTGGTGTGGTAGTTAAACCCCTACATTGATACTGTGTCTGTTCAGCAGAGGGTAATATAAGGTTAACTATCGATGCCCTAGCTTTGCTTCCACTCGTTAAACCGATGGTGAAAATCTAATCTTTACGTACTCCGCAGGAAAAAAGAAGGCAAAACTGGATAACAACGTATATTTTTAAATATTTTCCAACAGTGAAATGCATCAACTACTTATTGAGAGAAACATTATTGCCATTAATTAGAAAACTACCAAGGCTATTGTTTTATATGCAGGGTAGTTCAGATGACCATTGTTAATAATTTCAGTTGATCAGTAAGATAATAGCGGTTATAAAATATTATGCATTATACACTGATCCTGCTCGCAATCCTGCCAACACTTTCAGGCAACCAACTAATTGTCAAAGTCTCCTGCAATGGTGGGGTGTCACTGACTCAAGCTCTCCACAGCAAAACTCACAGGTTTTGAGGATGACTTGGGTACAGTGAAGACTCTGGGGGGGGGGGGGGTGAATGGGGTGAGGTGCAGCCCCAAAACCTCTGGGAGAATTAAGGAATGAACTGCAGAGTGAGGTCTAGTCTCAGCCTTCACAGGCAGCACTCCCATGAGCAGTAGCAGGACTTAAAGGCATTAGACAAAACTCCCTGAGTAAATATGGGAGCTGACCCATCTCTCCCCCTTGGGTTCAAGAAGGCCAACAATTTGCCCCACAGTAATAACTGTGATAATTGTTGTCCTGTCTTGCAGGAGATGTTCTGGTGAGGCTTTCACACTGCTGCAGCTGGGTGAGGGCAAGCCCATTTGCAGGTCAGCTCAGAGGACCTCATCCTGCAGCTCGCTAACTTGGCTGTTTGTGGATAAAATGAGGACTTTGGCTTCCAGCAGTCTCTGTCCCTTAACCTTTTATTAACACCATCATTTATTCAGCAAACAGGTATGAAAGAAATAATTTTGTATTAGTAGGAACCTTGGATTTAGAGACTTAAAAATAAAAGATTATTCCAAGTTTGGTTGCGGTGATCTTTTGAAAGATAGTAACTTGTAATTCTTAGTTTTGTAGACTGTAACTTTTGCATTTATTACTAATTTTCTGCACTGATCTAAACACACTGTGTGTATTTAGTTCAAATGTGTTAGTACCATTTACGTACCTAGTATTTGCAGTTCAAGTCATCCTTATGCAGACTTTGTAAAAGGTTTTTCCTGGAGATCCTGCAGATGAGCTGGCACTAGAAATCCACTGATGGCTTTTCCTCCATGTCCCTGTATCCTGCTACCCATTTGATGCAGAATCACAATATGTGTTTTTGCAAGAAGCTGCTGTCCGTTGTTTGAAGACGTGAAATTCAAAGTCCTCATCTTTTCTGGTTTGCACTCAAGGGAAAAAATAATAATGGGCTTTTAAAACAATAAAATGTCAATGTATTTTAAACATGACCATGTCAGGCTCAAAAATGTTTTTCAAAAGCATATCCATTTGTTTAATTTGAATAAGAACATACTTAATTTCATGGTCATTTGGTTAAAGCAGTTATTTTTATTAATGTGTTATTGAGCTGGAAGCCGAGGGCACTGGTCAGTTTGCTACTGTATAACTCACTCGCTTGGCGAATGAAGTCTCACAGTACAAAGGGGAAAACTCGTATGTGCTATTTAGGCATCACAATGGTACATTTGATCTGTGTTCTTATTTTATTCAAAGTAAGGAGGGGAAAAAACCAAAACGCTCAGACTGCTGATTTCTGCAGAAAAAATCTGCAAATGAACTGTTCTATTAGCACAAATGTACAAAAGTCTTTAGAACCTCTCTCTTCAAAAGCATAATTAGGTATTTATTTCAGACATACTAACATCTTTGCAGTAGCTAATAAGATGCAGCCCATTTGAATATTAATATAATAAATGATTAAATTAAACAGCAAGATTCAGACTCAGAAATAGCCTTTATAGGTCCCAGGGGGTCACTAAAACTGTATTCCATTTCTTCCTACAGTTAACATAGTACAAGGGACATGAATGCGTAAAGCAATATTTGTCTTATGAAACATGGAGTTTTATATTGTGCTATTCAGTTTTATTACTCCACAGTTTGAAGCTGAGGCCTGTGATGAAGTCACCATGCTGGGACCCAACAGCAACTCTTCCTGTTTCAGTGCTTTTTGGCTTCAAAGTGACGCATCGTTGCTTTGGCAGAGGCAAACCTAGTGGCAGGCTACATATAAATAGGTTAACAATGTTGGCATGTGATAAACTAATAACAACACACGCACAAAAAGTTGCTGTAAAGTAAACGGCTGAGGAATTTTTCATCTGTACGTTATTATGTATTTATTATTAATAACATGTACCCAATAATGTGCAGAATTAATATCAACAGCACGAGGATGATAGGTTGGGCTTATTTTTTTCCCCCTGTACACCAGATAAAAGAAAAATAGGTAAAGTAGGCAACTATAATTGGCCATTATTCCAATAAAGGTGTTTCCCTTCTCAAATTAGTCCATGAAAACTGCACGCTATCCAAATCCCATGAACCAGAGAGGTGTTAATAAACATCTGGTCATGGTTTTTGCTTAATTAGCAATCCTTAGTTTGGACTGAAGTCTGTTTATGTAAAACAAAACACATGTACACACGAGAGCACGCACACACACACACACACACTCTTTCTCCCCCCTCATAACAATAGCAAAAAAAGAGAGGTATTTGTTTTGTGAGCCACAGCCCTTCAGCAGTCCAAACCAGCTTCTTGTAAGTGCTTGGTGGGAGAATTGGATTTTTAAGTCTTATCATTTGTCAACAGAGCAGAATAAAATGAAAGCTATTTGGATTTGTCTGTTTCTGTTCATTTTACCAGACTAATGTCACCTCAATCAGACCTACAAAATCCCTGTATTTTATTGGAAACAAAATTACCATTTTTAAATGCAAAAAGAAATTGCAGACTTACTACAGGTTACTGAAAAATGCCATTTTATTATTCTTAGCATCCAAAATCTTACAGCACCATCTCTCTAAGGAGCAGCTTTGGCAGGGAGGTAATGGATAAACATGCAACTGGGCTTGCAAGACTATACTGTCTAAATTAGATAAAAGAAAAGTAGGAAGAAAACTCCAAGATAAGTGGTACAAAGTAAATCAAAACAAATCATCTTACCAAACTTTATTCGCATCTGATACCATTTTTAGAAATTAAGGTCAGTTTTGTGGAACTAATAGGGAGTTACACCTATATATCTTGGGCACCATGACAATGCTTGAGAGGAAGATTTATACACTATGGTTGCAGATGCAGAAGAAAGATATGAGAGATCAAATGGAAGTGCATGATAACAAATGAAAAATGGTCCCCACAGCCCATAAATTAATTGAGAAAAGAAGGTTGTCATTATTTGAACATGCTTTAAAATAAGGTATGGGGTCCAGATGGCAGAGAATAGATAGGCCAACAAAGTTTGAGTAATTGATGACTTAAAAATAAAACAAGATCTTAAAGAAATGAATCACGTTGGGAGAGTTAGAGGAGGAATATTAGATGAAAAAGCACAAAACCTCCTCGAAACTTCAGAGCAAAAATCAAAGTATAGGAAAACAGACACATTTTTTCGTGAAGGATCTAAATAAATGTAAGTAATAAATATTTCAGGCAGCAATTGTATCCCCATTAAGGACACTTTTCTATTGTCATTTCATTAACCTATTCAGCTTTGTTTTCACGATTTTATTTCTGGGTTTTGTGGGCTAAGTTTTTTTAGGAATGAACTGAAAGAAATTAGCAGAGACTGTGCTGTAAAAATCACAATTACCATTTCTGCGCCCATCGCTGTTGTTAGCTCATAAGGTCACTGCAAAGAGCCCTTTGGTAAACAGTCACATGCTTTCCAGAGCTTATTGTCTGCATTTACAGTATCCGATAGCCAGCAACACAGCTTGTTGTGCTGGTTAAACCCAAACCCCTCCTTGCCTCATTTTCAGGTTAGCAGGGTCAGGCAGGGCAGGGAGGAAGTGACAACACTTGCATGGGTTTTATTCCGTGGGTTTTTTCCCCCTTGTTTTTCTTCCCCTTTGTCTATCCCTTTAAACAAGACTTCAGTATTACTCAATGCCAGGTAATAAATAAATAAATGATGTATAATTTTATTATTTTGCTTTCGAAATTTCACCGATCTCTCCATAGAGGAGGCATGGGGGAGGGTGAGGGTGTCTGCAAGGGTGCGTGTGTATATGTGTTTGCATATGTATCTGCACTTTGTGTGTGTGCGTATGCATGTGTGCATTTTCCATATTTATCGCTTTTCAGTACATTAGAGCATTTAGTACTTTGGAAGGCACTCATCCAAACAGAGCTCCATGTAAATGCACTGTGTACAAGCCAAGAAAGAACGGCTCCAGGCTGATAGAAACCTCAGAAGTATGTTAAATCATAGTACTCAACTGTTCCTCATTAGAACACTCCTCATTTCTTTCTTTTTTTCCTTCCACTTAAAAAAAAAAATAATTTTTCCTCAAAGCCACTTACTTCGATGCTGCACTCTAGGAGCATATTATGAATATTCAGATTGAAAATAGAGCACCATCTAATAACGTGGAACACAAAGGAGCCCTGAAATGTATTCAGCCTCTTATTTACATTGTTATGAGAGATATTGCATTATCAAACAATGGCTCTATTCCACACTGTATCTGTTACCCCTCGCATTAGGCTCCTTGGGAACTTATTATTGATGACAAAAATGCATCTAATGAGAGACTGCAGACTCGCTAAATGTATAGGTAAGCTATATTGCCTATAAGAAAGATAGCCCTAAAGGAAAAAACATCAAAGCCCGAGAGCTGATTTGTTCAGAAGTGCAACTGAGATGGGAAGAAAAGCAAACTTGGGGACCTTCCCATCATTGCACACAATGATGTCATTAAGGTACATTAATCTCAGAAAAGATATATACAGGGAAACTAAAACGCGACCCTCGGTGCGGAAGGCAAGCAAAAAGGCTTGAAAATATTCAGAAGGCAGAAATATACAGGCAACAAACATTTCAAGGGAAAGATAGTTGCCAGCAGGATTGATTTGAATACTCAAACTGGTGATTTATTTTTCATGCTTCTCATAAAAAGAAGAGATCCTTTTTTTCCCCTCCTCTCCCCCTCGCTCTTGCTCGCTCGTTCCCAGGCGGTAGAAAGGATGGGATGAGACTCGCTGTGCCCATTGAGCAATGGCTGCCCTTTCACAGACACCACAAATGAATGCAGGATGTTGGATAGACCAATTCAAACACTTTACCAGGAGTATATAAAAAAATGGGATAATCCAAGTTCTTTGCATTTGTAACAGAAGAAAGGGAAAAAGGACAATTTCATTAAAAGTCCAGCCTCTGTAAAGAGAATGTTAAATAGTTTCATACCCCAAACCCAAACTGCTTTGAATGCAAGTCTTGCTTTGCCCTTAACTGAAATGAAATTTCACAAATCCAGCTGTACATAGAGAAAGAAAATGAAAGACAAAATATTTACTCATGGACTCAGTAGTCCCCTTTTTAAAAGGGAGGGGGTTAACTATTGATTTTTTAACAATATAAATTTAGCATATTTCACATGATCCATTACATTCCTTAGAACCATTAAGATGCAGTTTACATGATTTATTCAGAATAAGGTCCACTTTTAGCTATATTTAAGTCTCCTATTTGTTATTTAACATGTGTTTAATGTTTTCTGTCCCTGCTGTGCACAGCTGCAAGCTGCTATTTTTTGGCAATTTTTGTGACTGTGAAGTGATTTGTGTCTTTGAATCTCACCTTTCTATTCTATGGCCTGCTGTTTTGATTTTTTTCTAAACTTTAAGGAATAAGTTGCACTGTGTTATGACCTTTACTTCACTTCATGGAAGTAAACAAGGAGTCTAAAAGGACCATAAAAAAATCATGGCAGGTATCCTTACGGGGTAGATACAAGGACACATATGTAATTGATTTAGCATTTTGTGACACTGTAATTCAAAGCAGTTTAAGAAAAACCCTCTAAAAATCCTGTAATGACATAGGAACTACTAATTGAGTGCTGGCAAACACTTCACTCACCACTTACAGTCTAGGCATATAAATCCTCCATGGCAGGGAATCTTCCATATTGTACAACTTCATTCAGATTATTTCAGCTGATCTCAATTAGAGGAAATCTGACCGGAAAAGAAGTTATTATGGTACAATATATTTAAAACATCCTACTTATTTTTACAGTCATAAAGTAAACGGAGCATGATGTTGAAGCGCAACAGATAGATACAAACGATTGTGGGGAATTTTGTAGCAAAAGAATGGTCATGGCTAAGAATCCTGGTATTTGGCTTCCCGGGTACAAAACTTCTGAAAATCAATAATAATTAATGATGGCAAAGCATGACAGCTATAGCAGCATAATTGTCTGTCTGTTGTTTTTTGGGTGGGGGTGGGTTTTTTTGGTATTAAATGGGACTTTCCAAAACATGGCTATGAGCAATTGTGAAGGTTTGCTGAAACGCAATGAATTCATCTCCAGTCACGGTATTTCCGTGCTACAAACCCCACACCACACACGGGGGACCCATGTACCTGCATGCTAAGCATGCTGTCCGCCCTGCCTGAAGCCGACGTCGATTTCAGTGTGCCTTACTGCACTGAGGCAGTCCCGGGCACAGTGCTGGACCCGATCCCCAGCCAGCCCCGATCCTGAGCAGACCCAAGCCCAGCCAGACGCGATCGCCTGCACCTTTCCCCATGGAGCAGAAGCAACTGCCCATGGTGTGAGCCTCAGTGGCCATGGAGCAGAGTGGCAATAAGAGGCCCTGCAAAAGGACTTAACCTCCCAATATTTGTCTGCGAGTCCCAAACTCCTTCCAACTGATGAGGCACTCCTACAGACAAATAAATACTGCTGCCTAGTCCACTTAGGACTTTTTATACCAAGGTCGGCAGCCGCACTGCCCTACCTGCGCTTAGCCTGCAGCAGTCAGTGCAGCCTCCCTGGCATCCCTTGCCTTTTCATCCGCTGTTTTTCCTTTGGCCACCTCTTGATTTCGAGGAAAGGAATCAGTATCTCTCTTGCAAATTAGAATCTACGTATAATTCATGGGCAATGAATGTGCAATGTTCATATAATGATCTAAAAAGGCAGTTAGCAGTGCATAATGCATATGCTGGTACATATTCCTTTTTTATGTGGAGTAAAATGGGAGTGCTTTGTGGTGTGCTGAAATCTCAGAGATGCATGCCTGTGAGTCACTCTCTTTTTTGGAAGGTTCATATTCCACATCACCAGCAAATATAAGGAAAGTGAGACACTGTTGGGTGTATTGGGGGTATTTGTTGTTGCTCTTTATGGTATCTCTGGATAATTTCAGTGTCTATCAAACTGCTACTTTAATTAATAGGAGCGCATTTCCCCTTAACAATTTTAAGCAAATATAGTAGGTAAAAATGCCTGTGTCAATTTGAATACATTTACCTGTAAGTGGCAAACTTAGTAACTTCATTTATCTGATTTTAATGAAAATGGAAAATGCACTGCCATATGACTTTAAAAAAAAAAAGTAAAATATACAAGTTATTACTGTTTGATATATGTTCCCCATCCTTTTATAGGATCTATAAGGGAAAGCCATGTTGAAACAGTTTAATGCAATGCCTTTAACTTATCTAAACCACATTCAACTGACTGCACTGGGAAAATTGAATCTTTTCCTCACAGTCTTAGTGACATGAAAAATATATAATACAGTAAATGATTAATGCAGTTATAAACTATACCTGAGATAAGATTTAAGTATTCATATTTCTATCATGTTAATACAACACGATAAACCCATGAAGCAAACTTGACCATAGCATTTGTTATTCTGTCCAGTGTTCAATTATTCTTTGTCCAAATACAATTTAGGAGCTTGCTAGAATACATTCTCCGGGTACGAAGCATTATGTGCTACAGTGAGATAATCAAAGCAGTGGTCAGCAACTGTAGACCTCAATCCAGTATACGCAGAGCTGCAAAATAAAAGGGAGTCCAGCATATAACCACATGCAGGGTTTTTACGGTGGTTGTCCAGCATGTCATTTACATGTGAAAACATTATTTTTCCTTGCTTCTCTAACATTTCACTTGAAGCTTTATATTTTTAGGTAAACCTAAATTGACATAATCACAGATGTGCTTAGCAACTACCAAAGCAATTTCAAACCACGTTGCTTTAATAACCAACCTCTTCTTCCAATTTGTGCAGTAAGGGTCAAATTCTGCCCATGGGAAACACATGTATGCAACTCTGAACGATACCAAGAGAAAAAATGAGCCCACACTGATGACCACTTTGATGCTTTGATGGGCATTTTATTACAAGGATCTTGTACCTCCATGTAAATAATAACCAATTGTACTGTAGAAAGGCATCATGCCTAGCAGGGAAAGCACAAAGCTGGGAGACAGGACGGGAAATCTGTGGATCTGTCTCAGCCAGTAGCTTGGCAGTGAGTTACCTCGACTTGCCCTTTTGCAAAATGAGTATAAAACTTCATTTTCAAAGGTGCATTTATACCCTTGAATGAAAGGTGAGATAATTTTCAAGCTAGATCAGATAATGAATACAGTGATGAAGGTATTTTACAAGTTTAACCCAGCTTTGAGCAAGGGATTGGAGTAGATGACATCCAGAGGCCCCGTCCAACCTGATTTATTCTATGATTCAATGACTACAGCCCTTGGCAGCGCTGGTTTTAAAACACCCACAACTCCAAGTCCTTGTCCCACAACTCCGGCCGCTAACTCACCATCCATGTACATGGACACCCCAGATGTATTTCATGCTGTGGTGACCCACTTCAACCAGCTATGCATAGACCAGAGTCTCCTCAGGGCCAGCTGAAAATTCCCTTGAGCTCTCTGAAAGGTTAGTGGTTTCCGAGCTGGAATCAGTGGTAAAAGCTAAAGGTTCCTTCAAGAGTTACGCAGTAAATAATGCTGAAGATGAGCAGGATTTAATAATGAAAAAAAAAAACCCACCAAAAAACAACCCCCTTTTTTTTCCAAAGCTTTCATTGAAAAATTATATTTCCAAGAGTTTTTCTGTTTTATTTGCCCTCCAAATCAGCTGTCAGCTGAAGAACTTTTGATGAAAACGTATTTTTGAAATGAGTATAGAATCCAGCTGGGTTGGCCAGGCAAGGCCCTTTGCTAAGCTGATCTGTCACTGAGTAAGGTTTGGATGGGCAAGCATTCAGTATGATCTGAGGCTACTGATCTGATCAGAATGGTAGGTAAGCTTAACAGCCATATTTTAAATAGTACTGCTAAACTACATCACATTGCAAATATGCCCTGTAATCAAAAGGAAAAAAAATTAAGGAGCTGACAGATTTAGAATAGAAAAAAAATACACCTCTCTGGTTGGAGTTATTTTATTTTCCCAAAAGGAGCCACAAGCTCTTCTTTAGTTAAATAGGACTTAAGAACACAAACAGCATCAAAAATGATAAGCAGAAATTAAATACTTCCCAATACTTGTTTAAAATTTGAGTATGCTGTAATAATTCTTTATTTCCATGACACTAATTTTATGGGCCCATTCACTTTCTATTTGATCAGAACTTCTGCATATAATAGTTACCAGCATTTCAAGGAAGAAATCATATATGATTGTATATATACCAGGATACTCCCTGTTGTAGTGGTAATACTAGTAACGGGGCATTTTTACTTAAGAATAAAAAAGCTGACGCAATTGGGCAGCCCTAGCAGGCAGACACCATTATTGCTCTGATAAAATGCAGTACCATATGCAGCTGTTTAATTAGGTATTGACATAAGCATTTGCCTCTATAGGCACTGATAGTAAGTCCATTTGCATTTTTGTGTATGTACTTTCATGTATATATGTAAATCTGACCTGCAATAAATATTTAATTTCTTTCAAGCTTTCCTGATTTACTTTCATGCCTGTTGCAAAACTTCTACAAACACAAATGGTTTCCTTTCATGAGCAAGACACGTCAAGTGCCTTCCTTTTTGTGATACATTTACATTTCTCAGGTTTTCTAGCTTGGTTTGTGCTACTCCTACTGATGCAAAGTCTTGAATAGAGACTTAATGTCCTCACAGCAATCTTACAACAATTTCAAAACATGCCTATGGTAATCCTATTATCACACAAGCTTGCAATGATAAAATGATCTCAGTGCAAGTCTGCAGTGACCCTCTGGAAGGCAATGCCATTATAATGTGAAATTATACAGGTAAAATGAATTCAGTGAAAAAACACACTGTGTTCGAATTTCAGTGTGGAGTCCTGATGAAATGATAAAATCAAGTTCACCTTTATGCTACATTATGGTTATGTTAAATGCAAGGATAAGATGGGAGGAGCTGTGCTCCAAAAATGTGTAGCAAGAGTGGTGTAAAATACAAAGGGGTTCAAGTGGGTCCAGAAAGTAAGCCCGACCTCCTTGCAGAAAAGATCTCGACAGAATTGTTCAAGTGTGGTCAGTCTAGGAGGGGTGCAATGGTAATCCTGATAAGCCAGAAGCTGCCCAGCAGGCCAGGTACCCACCCAGCGATGGAGCACAACACCTCTGCTCTGCTACCCCGCCGTGTCACCTCCCCATCTATCGCCACCCAAGGCACCTTCCTCAGCACCTGTGAAGATCCCTTATCCTAAGCCATTTTAAGCCTTCCTCCAACCCATTAATGACTTCTGTTTACCATGCCTTCCAACACTCAAAAGGGCAATGCAAAATCAGCACTGAATTCATTAATTTATTAATTAAAAGAGAGGAGAGGAATACATTAGCAGCCTCCAGAAATGGTCACGCAGAAGCATACTCTCCATAAAACTCTTTGGCCCTCACCTCCTCCTGCAGGAGCAGAACAGACCCAACGGTTGGGGCCCCATTCGGTGACTTTGGTCAAGGATGCAGGGATCTTTCCACAGGGAAACAGAGATGCTTTCCTGCCCCTGCTTTAGATTTTTGTGCAGCTTAACACAGCTATCATTACACCACCAACACACAGTAAATGAACAGGGGCACCTGGGCACTGCTGAGCCAAAAGGAGATTTTGCTGGGCTGGCTTGCAGCATGAATGAATGGGCAAGGTGAGGCTCCAGGCTGGCGGCGTAGCCTTGGCAGTGCCAGCGCCCCTGGAGAGCCACCTCGGCTTCTGGGGGCTCTTTGACAGATGTGTAGGAAACACAAGTGTACACTGCAATATTTTGGCCAGTGACGGGTGGAGTCAATCTCACCTAGCATTCAATATGTGAAGCCAGGTGTCTAGCCTGCACTAGTCGCTAAGCTACATCTTTTTTTATGATCAGTGAAGACTGTAAATCCAATTCATTTGACCAATGCTAAGACTCTGTGTTAGCACAAACTGCCCTGTTTCACTCCACTGTCTTTAAAGGGTAACTAGCTCAGACTTAATTGCCTAACTTTTAGACATCGAAGTCAAGGAAGATGAATATTATTTACCCAATATTCCATGGATGTCAAACTGAAATGAGCAAAAAATAAGGAGAGACTAGTCAGACTGTTTCCCCTTTTGATAATTACGAACCGTAAGATGTTTACTTACAGAATATGCCTTTCAGAAATAACTTAAATAAATCTGTGAAGCTGTCAACTGTTGCAGATGTTTTGTATCTACATCTGTAGGGATTTCATAACACTTATTAAAAACCTTCACACATCTAGCCTGGGAAAGCCCTTCTGGATGAAAAGGTGGTTTCCAGGGATAGCCGGTTCGCTTCAAGCTTTTCTAGTACTTTTTGGGTTGGAAAGTATGATTTTTCTGCTTTGAACCTGAGCTGTCTATGTAGTCTTGAAGTAAACAGAGAGGGAGAGTCCATAAACCTTAATGGTATAGTTGAGAATAATCTGGCATCAGCGGTGTCATATCTGGGATAAGCCATTACAAATCCCCCACAAGCTGCCTTACAGGTAACAGTTGCTTGAGAGACTCCAGGAGAGTTCCCTGTGTGTCACTAGCCCCCACTGAAGGGAAGATGAATAGGAGGTATTTAAGGAGAGTGGCTTGAGACTTGACAGATTCAAGTTTGTAAAGAACAGGCCAAACAAAGTCCCCGTTCCTCACATCCCAATGATTTTCCCAGCCAACCAACACACAACAGTAAGAGAAAATCAAGGAAAGCTTTCCTGTTACTGCTTTTACAAGTGTCTCAAAGTGATTGACAGCGTTCATATTCTCATTATGGCATCTGCAGATAATGAGGTATCTAGGCACAGGAATATCCACTGCTTGAGCATGCCAGGAATATTATCACTGACGTTTGAGCAAAAACACTGCAATTCCACACAATACCTCTACATCTTAGAAACGTCAAAACACAGCCAGATGCTGGAGCCATGGCTGCTGAAATCACATGGGTTAGCTGGTATCTCTTGAAAGAATTATTATAGATGTAAGGGATCTATTTAGCCAGTCAGGATTGTGGGTTTTAATTCTGCAGATAAGAGCAGGCTCCCTCCAGAATTTAAAGACTCCCTCCCCTTCCTCCTTTTGAAATCTTCATAATTTTCTACAAACAAGGCTCAAAAACTGTCTCAGGTGCTGTGAGGAAGAACTTTCTGAGTCAAGGAAGGAGTCTTATGTTTCTAAGCTAAATGGCAGCTAAAACAACTTGCTCCAAGGGAAGGCTGAAGGTAACATGCAGTCTCAGACAGCTGATATATAGTCCTGCGACTGATGGCTTAGGGCTAACTCTGCCACTCATCTACTCGAGTGTGGCCTTTGGCATGTGACTTTGCCACAGCAATGCTCTCCTGCCCCTGATGCACATCACCTAGTTAGTTGTCAGCCTCTGAGCTGAGTGTCCTTCACCCTGAGACTGAGATGGAAGGGAAGGATGGGCAGACAGATACTAACCACACACAGTGTGTGTATGCCTGTGACTGAACTGCAGGAGGTGTCTACAGGTTCAGCTTCCAAATGCAATAAGGTGAAGAACAATGTGTGAAATCTGGAAATCAGGCATAGAAACTCCTTTAAAATTCCATTCCTGGGAGGTGTGGAGGTCACACCTAGGAAACACAGCGCAGCCAGCATCAGCAGGGCTGCTCCAGCTGTGCCGGGCAGTGTGCTGCCTGCTGGGGACACCCGCTGGGTCGCAGGCATATGGGCACTGAGCAAGCGGGCTGCTCTACCCTGCTCCAGGGAAAATGCTCTGAATACATAAGAGGTTTACACCAAATATCAATGGAGCAATGCTGGAATTGCACGTCCTCTCTCCCTTCCTCCCTCCCTCCACAGAGATGGAGAGGGCGCTGCCAACACCAGCTCCTCCCTTACCCTTGAGTTGTGTGAGATGCTGACGCTGGGACATATGCCTTAACCAGCTACATCCTCCCCATTGCCACCAAGTGTTTTTATTGCTTTGGCAGGACCCCATGCCTTTTTCTTGTCTTTGAACACAAGTCTGGCACAGGTGGCCTTAGGATAGGAAACAAGCACTGAGTCTCCTTAGGAGGAACAGTTGTCCTTAGCCTGAAAGCAAGCAAGCAGGCCTTCATACACATAACAGAAAGCAGCATGTCTCTACACGTCTTTGTAATGTCTTTGGACATTACAGCTGCTTTTTTCCCCCACCATGCTTCCACTGTTTGACCCTTGTACCAGCTAAACGCACGAAACATGTTAGGTGCAAACTAATATTCTCAGTCCTGCTGCTGCAATACCCAGTGATCCACAACAGCCTTGTCGTCATCCAGCCTGCATGGGGACACCTATGAGCAAACACAGGGAGATTTGCAGAAGGCCTCCATTCAAAACTAGACAGAGTATGTGTAGGGTCAATACACGGCATTCATTGTTACCCCTTCCTTCTAAATAAATTGTTTCTCCAGCTGGATATCAAAATTTAAAAGTCAAATACCCTGTAGAGATGAAGTGCTTAAAAAAAATCACCATGGCTAAAGAGAAGTTAGTAAAAGAGCTCAGACTGATCTCTATTCCTTGCTGTTGCCCATAAGCTAAACTGCAGCAGGTGTACTGAAATGAAAATGTACACCACTACATTGGATTAGGGTTTGTACTCATTTGAAAGATTTCTTACAAAAAAGTCTGTATTAAAAACTCTAAACTTTTCCTAGATAACAATCCAAAAGAATCTCACAGCAATAGGTTATTAAATCCACATAATGTCGCATACCAATATTTCTGAGTTATTTTTGTGCCAAAAACATGAAAAAGAAATCACAAACTGTCCTAGATGAAACCTACAGAAGGATTTATAAAATTCAGGAAATAAAAGCAATGTGCTCCAACAGGTCAGACAATAACCTTAGATGTAGTATTTTGCTAAATACTAAATAAGCCTTCTTTAGTTACGACAAGAGGAAGGTCTGATGGTTAGGACACCTTATGAAATGTGAGAAGTTTCAGTTCAATGTGTTGCTCCACCACAGCATCCAAGTGTGACATTGGTCATCCCATTTACCCTCCGTTTCCCATCTGCAAACTGGAAATGTGACTCCCTTCACTCTCTCTTGGCCCAGCTGCTCTAATGAGGCAGTGGCTGTGCTCCTTCTGCATATAGCATGACAGATCCTGATGTTGGTGAGGTCTCCATGTCTGGCTGTAATGCAGAAAATAACTAATAAAATGAGGGAGGATTTTTTCAGAATTACAGGAGAATTCAGTCAAACAAATACCAGTAGCATTAATCATTTAAATTTCTAGCACTAGCCTGGAAATGTACTCTACTTCTGTTAGAATTGGTCTACCTTATGAAAATAATAAATCCTACATTTTCATGAGAGGGTTTTTTTTTTCTTTTCCTCCATGCACTTACAGATTTCTTACTATGCTTTGCCACCAAGCACCACACTAAATGTTGAGCCGTTTCTTCAGGTTGTAGCTAAAAAGGAAGTAAATAACGATGTCTTATAATGACAGCTGTCAGAGGGATGTGTGGGAATCAAAAAGCTTTCTGGAAAACCCGGTGTACAAAGCACTTGACCCAGTTGTCATTACTTCTGCCCGGCCCAGCCACTACCTTGCACACCAGGAGCCTTACTCCTGCACTGGCTGATGCAGAGGCAGCGTGGGACAGGCAGTGAGAGACAGAGCAGGGCAGCTGCAAATGAAAATCACCCTGGGGAGGGTTACAACTAGATAAAGTTTTCGACAATAAGATTCCAGAGACTGCTGACTGGAGAAAAGCTCAATATTTTAGTCTCAGTACAAATTTGCTTCAATCTTATACAACTCCCATGCAGCAGCATCCACAGCTGCATGCTGTAAACAACAAACAAATCTATTTCCATCAGCCCTGCTGATGCTATGAGAAAAGTGCCTGAGCATAAGACATGCACAGATGTAGAGTCTCACCTGAGCCTAGTGCTGCCCTCCATTTGGCCCCTCTAACTTAATATCGTTGTTACAAAGCTATTGGTCTCCTGGTAGCGAGCTGGCTCAATGCAGAGCCTCTTCTTCCAGCTAATCTGACAACTCCGATCCAAGAAGCATCAAGGGCCCAATTAAGAAGACACATCTTATCAAGGAGCTTATTTTGCATAACAGAATACAAATGACGAATAAAAATTTAATGTTTAATAACTTAGTACAAAGAGGGCTGTTGATATAGAATGCCTGGAATTT
This sequence comes from Buteo buteo, assembly GCF_964188355.1. Classification (NCBI taxonomy): domain Eukaryota; kingdom Metazoa; phylum Chordata; class Aves; order Accipitriformes; family Accipitridae; genus Buteo; species Buteo buteo. Next base: position 13,226,453 of record NC_134181.1, on the reverse strand, counting down.
TTATGGCGGCTGTCAGACTTGTGATAAAACTGTTATATAGGAACACTTGGCAAAAAACAGCGTAGAATTTTTCAGTAATGGTGTGTGCATGATATTGCATTAATTCTTGATAGGAAAGTAACTGTAAGCCTGGGAATCAGCCAGTTTGAGTTTCACTGTAAGATGATTTTTTTTTTTTGAAGGACATCTAAATACATTTTAATGAAGAGTTAGCTGAAAGGATAGTTGGTACTTCATAAATGCATTTGTGTGTTTGCTGAAGTCCAGAAATTATAGGCAAATCATCATAATCCCTCTGGGTTCAGAGTAACTTTGTCAGATTCAGTGATGTGGCTGCAGTTCGCTGGTAATCATCGCTAATAGATGGTAGGAAGTAAGCTTAAAGAGGAAGGAGAGGTTATCTATAAGGCTTTGCCCTTGCTGGATAGGGGCATTTCTTCGATTTACTTACACCATATGGAACAGTTGAACATGGATGTAGCTCTTTTCTGACTTTGAAGATCATAATCTGGAGGAAAGATTGACTTGTCTTTGTTCTTACAATTGCAATTTATACATTAGAAGTCCTTCGTGCTAATAAAAAAATATTTTTGTGCTTTAAGTTCTGGTACAAAATAAGTTCTTCAAAAAGCTGGTATGCGTTGTATTATCAAAGAATTACTGTGACCTCTATAACTAGTGTGTTCTGTAAATACGTCAATACCAACCAGGAAAAAAAAGATGTTCACATTTTCTTTTAACCATTTTCATAAAGCTGATGCTCTTGCACAGGTTTGAAATGCTCGCATCATATTCTGATGAATTTGCCATATATCTTCAGCCTTTTTGTAAAAAAAAATTTAAAAAATCTAAATATCTAAGTGTAGAAATTAAGTCATCTTTACCAGTACACTTAAAATAAAGTGTCCATTAAATAATGCTAAACTAATGCTGAATTAGAGTGGAACTCTTTTAGAAGTACATATCACATCTATATGAATACTAAATGAATTTCTTATTCATTCAATTCTATTGTATTAGTGTTATTGCAATGAATACTAAATGAATTCCTAATGATTGGATACTTAAAATAAAGTGTTACCCCTTTACAATAGCCATCAAACTTTAAGGACAAATTGAGATAAAAAAAAATTACGTACTGTTGGGAAAAATAGGTTGAACTGAATAGTTCAGAATATTGAAAGGTATAATTTATCTGATGATGCTAATATTCAGATGCAGTCTTATATTAGAATTAATACTACAGGAATGGACCCTTATACAGAGGATTTGTTGCAGAAATAAAATCTATCAGTAACAGTTTCATTGTTCCATCATTATGAACTCATTTGGTATTCACTGTAATAGCACTGATCGTAATGAATTTGTTTGATATTCATGTGGCTCTCACATGCATTAACATAGGCTTTCTGTTGTAATTCAACATCCAACAAGCATTAGTTAATGCAGACTTTGGATTAGGCGTGGGCCAGTATTCTGCAACTGGAGTTTCCTTTCAGTTTATAAGCAGTTAAAGGACATTTTTATCTGTCTAATTCCTGGCTCTTTTTTTTCCCTTTGACACATTATTTTTAAGCTGGAAAGCCTCCTAAAAGATCCTACACTGCCTTTTCATATGAACATAGGTGTGTGCCATCTTATATCTCAGGCAACAAGCCAGAAAGCCAGAATTTTATCACCCAGGCACATTACCTCATTATCCCCTTGGCAATAGTGGCTTTGGCATAGTCTGGAGCTGGCAGGGCAGTAAGGGAGCAAGAAATCCTGACTCCCGGTATTAAATGGATTTTGTTGCTTTAGGTTCGGAAATGGCAATACTTTCCCAGTATTGGATAATATTTATTTGTCAAAATGAACTCCTGCCCTTTCAGTGTCTTCCTCAGAGGAAATAACTCCGTGGCAAAAAACAGGGTAAATCTTTGGAAAGTTTTCATAAGGGAGGGAACTCAGCCAGGTTTTCAGCAGGTTTGACTCACTCGAAATTTTTCAGGCATTCCTCAGTCAAAGCTTGACTAATGCAGGCTCTGGTGTGATTCAGCCTCAGTCAGGGTGTCAGACTCCATTTCCCCATTGTGCCTCATGGTAATTATTCCTATTATATCTTCAAGAGATTATAGATGAGCGATAGATGAACTGCAATGACTATTAACAAGAATTATAGCACTCTTTATGCATAAGTGTTCAAAACACCAGGGGCCACACGCTCAGGTAATACACATGGATTTAGATCATGTAATCAATTCAATTGCAGTAATTGGTAACATGAAATTATGGAGCCAGGTGATCTGCTGATGCTATCAGCACTGCTGCTGAACCCAAAGTATTTTCAAAATACTGTCCCCATTTCACTTCGGTGTCTCACAAAGGAAGTTTTCCTTTGGTTTTCCTGGTTGCTTTACACAAAGGATTTCTTCCTCCCACACAACCCCACTTTCTCCCACCCTTCTCCCCATGACAGCCTCCAACTGGAAGGCTGGGTTTCAGTCCTCCTTGGTGCATGGGGCTCCTCTTCCTCTCCTTGGGGGGTTGGAGGTGTGAGGAGGCCAGGAGGGCTCCAGCATAGATCTGCTGGCTCCCAGAAACCTGGCAGGAGAGCTACATACCCTTCTTAGAAATATCCTGTAAGGCTGACCTTGGGGCTTGGGGAAGGTCAGGTCCCCACCTGGTCTCTTTCGGAAGCAGAGGTGGGTCTGCAGCAGGCTCCTCACCCCGCTCTCCTTTTTGGCAGGACATGGTCAGAGACTGCTGCTGTCCAACCCAGAGATGGAGCAGCTGTTTGGGATGCCCAAAATGGGTGGGCTCAGGAGAACTGAAACTGGGAGCGCAGTTAGGAAATTATGTGCATTAGGTACAATGGGGTGTGCATTTGGATGCTTGCTGCCTGGTAGCAGGACACAGCTGTGCGAGGGTGGAGGCAGCCCTGAAGCTGACCCCAGGAGGGGACCAGGATGGCTCACAGGGGGAGAGGAGGAGAAGCCCTCTACCAGGTGGGAAAGACTGGAAAATAAGGAAGACCTGCCCTGGGTGAGTTGCTGGAGACAGTCTCCGGCCCCCTTACTTCAAAAAGTCGAGGTCTAGTTCAACCACGCAGCAGTGCCCTCAACGAGGGACTGCTCTGACCAGTAATAGCTGTGAGGGGGCCTCTTTCCTTACCATTTAACGTCCCTTTTGACTTGCAGGCAGGGCAAAATTTGTCAGAGCTTTTGCAGGCCCTGATAGATGTAAACACTATTTAATTAATTTGATTTATGATATAATTGCACCACTGTGCTTAAGGGTTTAAGGGAATTCCACTTCCAATGTTTCTTCCTAAAAGGGATTTGAGGTAAAACTTTGTCAGGGGAGGTAGTGCTGCCCCAGCCAGTGCAAGAGGTGTGTCTGCAAACGATACACCAACCTGCATGTCACCCATCTAACTGTCAATTTACTCGCCATTTGAGCAAAGATATTTAGGTGCATAATTATTCCTCTTTTACCTACAAATGTTGTCTTACATAGACAAATTTGAGGTTCAGCTGCACTAGAAAATGCCCCTGTTTGGGTTTTTTATACCAGGGTTGTGTTTAGGACAGAGAACTGTCTCACAGGACTATGGAAAACATGTATTTTTCTATTCTTTCTTTTTATTTGCCTCACTGAAAAATTACCTGGTTTAGCTCTTTCTGATCTAAGACTAAGGAAGATCATTTTTTCCTGACCTTCTAAGGAAAACATATTTTCTGTTTTTTTAGTATAAAGTATGCTTATAATTAGCTGATATATGTGAATTAATGTCTTGCGATATAGAAGCACAGAGAAAGGATTTAAGTAACCAGCTACTTTATACCATGTTTCGTGACCAAGCACAAAGTTTGGCTGCATTTAATGGAAAAAATGGTGGCGAGTGTTGCCTGGCCACTGCAGGATACCTGTGATAATGTACTTGCATCACTTCACAGTTAAACTAAAGCAAACGTCTGTCATTGCTGTGTGTGCCGTAACACCTGGGCACAATAGAATGAATTCATGGACTGTGCACCCATAAATCTTCATTTCCTAGTTTTGTGGGTTTGTCAGGCCTTTAAAGTTATTTAACACGCTTTTTGCAGTGATAGATAGGTACTGAGAGTGTTATAAATACCAACTTGTGTCTGAAAGTTAGGCTGTGAAGCTATCACCCAGGCTTATGGTGTCTGTGATTTTATATCCAGCTAACAAGTCACTTTCATGGGTCGGGACATCATCTGGAGTCTATGAATGTGTAAGAAGCAACAGCTACTGTATATATGTTAGGTGCTGCTTGATTCATATATACAACATTTCTTTTAGAAAAAAGCACAGTAAGAGTGTTCCTTGCTATAGTTTTAAAAATAAAGACCATAGACCTTACTAGTGTCTGGCCTATCAGGAATTCATAATGAAAACGAATGTTCAGTTTTTCTTTAAAAGTGTCTCAAGCTAAATGATACTGACGCTTTCAATTTTTAACATCATAATCAATAAAGGCTGCTTATGCACACTTTGCAAAACCATCAGTTTAGAAGTTTGAAAAAAAAATCTGCATATGGCTGCAGCTTGCTGACTGCAAAGCTCTAGCACTAAATCTTCTGAGTTAAAGTTTTACTGGTGTGTTATGAGTAAAAATGCCTTGTCAGCCATCTGCCAGTTTTTCTCCTAACATCCATATTTTCAACCCTTGCTAAACATTGGGAGCATTTGGCCACAAGAGGCCAGCTCTACAATTAAACAGCCGAGTTCTGCAGCAGAAGCAAGGGCATGTCAAAATAGAACTGTCTGTTATTAATTTTAAAAGTCCATAAAGGAAAGCTATGACCCTGTCAGGGTGATGGACTGGTAGTTGAATGTATTATAAACTGTTAACTCTCAGAGACACAAAAGAAAAGGAAAAGAAAAACAATGCAGCAGTGTCAAAAGCTTCAATAAATGCTAATCATGGCAGATTAATCAGCCTCTAATTCCACTGATCCAAAAAGGTTAGAGAGTCAATTGTGTAAAATTAGCTCTTTCTCATGTGTCCCTTTGCATTTGGAGAATCTGTCTGTTCATTTGCATCTTTTGCCAATGTTTACGAAGAATTCAGTTCATTAGCTCTTAAACATAAAATCAGACACTGGAAGGGGGATTCATTGCCTTTTCCTGCTTAAAGTAGTACTTAAAGCAAATAGCATTGCTACAGTGTACATTTATAGATTCTATCAAGCAGCATTAATTACTGCATGTCTCATATCCAGAAACCTTCTTTTCATAAGAAAGTTTTCATGTGAAGTGTTCTGTTTAGTGTTGTAAGGAGGGCTTTTCTGATGGGTTAAGATAAAATGTTTAATCATTAGATTGAAATGAGACAAATGGCAAACTGGAGCTGCTAGACCTTAGTAGAGTACAAGCTACAAAGAGCTCCTAGAAGTATGTGCACTATCTGCTTTGGGAAATACCTGCTTTAACCTGCATTTGAAAATCCTGCAACTTGCCAAAAAGAATGGCAGTTCAAATGAATGACTATGCAGAACACAAGAAAGCCCGAGGAAGGATTGTTTAATGGCAAATAAAGGGGGAGATGAGAAGACGTATTAGCTGGCGCTGTTTGAAGTGTTCGGAACTGAACTCAGGACCAGGCAGGACTCACCTGCTTTCCTTACAAAGCCAGTGTTCAGACAGGATTCATTCATCACCTGATGATGTTTGACTGCTGGACTGCGTTTTGAGGACTCACACTGCTCTGACTCAAGTTACTTGGGGAGTGCCTCAGAGCTAAGAAATGCAAGAATGGAGACCCTAATTTCATAACATACCTGCAAGCTTTACCAGCCATGGCTTCCCGTTTTAGGGAAATGTGTATGGTCAGCTGAGGGAACCTCAAAAGAATACATCTATACACATGCTCACCTAATGCTCTAGTTTGCCTGGACTGCCTTCACTGGGATGAAACTTGTGACTGATTTCTCATTCCCCCTGAGAAAAAAATAAGGCTTCTCCCCCCCAGCAAACAGGTCACATAATTTAATAGAAATCTAGGAATTTCCCACCCATTTGCTCCCCCATGCTTCCTGGAAGCACACTGACATTGAGCTCTCTGCCAGAACTCTACCTGAAAGCCATTTTCCCTGACAAAGATAGGAGGATGGAGGAGATCTGTTCATCTCCCAGCTGCCCTCCTTTTTGGGCTGGTGTTCCAGGGCGGGTTAGGCCTTCCTCCTCAGGGGAGCACCCAGGGAAGTTCTCCACATCCCCTGCACAAACAGAAGAAGCAATGGCCTATTCTACCACCTTTCTGCGGGGACTGGTCCCTGACTGTGAAATCCCACAGCAACTGAGGATCGACACCAATCTCTCTGCAGTAAGTGCAAGGCATTGCCTTTGGCTTGGTCCTCTCTGACATAAACACATAGCAATGTACATATACATTATTAAAAAGTTTCAAAGCAAAACACTCCCTCAGCAGATGCATTGGGGAAGAGGATAAGAGAACAAACAGGAGCCAGATGTTTGCCCCATTCCTTCATGAACTACTGAAGGGGGCTGAGCTGCACAGGGTAAAAGTCTCTGCAGAGACTGGAGCTACGCGAGGTGCTGTGGGGCATCAGTGCCCGATCCTGTCACAGGGGCACGTGAATATCAAGCTTCTCTCTTGCCTTGAATGGCACTGTTTTGTCTAGTCTCACAAAAAACCTGGCTGGGTTTTCAGGGCTCAGCCCATTCCCTGGACTGAGGCAAGTCTTGGGGCATTTATTCTGTAGAGAAATAGGGTAAAGCACCTGTGTGAAGAATCACATCACCATGGGCAGGGGGGGACTGTTTCCATGAAACACCCTAGTTTGTTTAAGGATAATCTGGATATCTGTATACTGTGTTTCAGGACACAATGTAAGTGTGCTCTTTGGTCAAAGGCTCTTTATTGGGGCTTCATATGTTCACTCCCTGTTGGCTCCAAGCTGAAATCCATTTCTCAAGAAATACTCTTGATTTGAGGTAAGTTTTATTTCTGGACAGACTTAGTCCAAAACCTGAAATTAAAACTTAGTGAGAGACACCTTTACCAGAAGAGAAAATATAGTTAGATGTGTTCCCTAAAAGAAGAGCACTGCATGACTCTAATTTTGAAAAATGACCCATGAGGGATCTAGCTTAAAATATGAAAATATAACATGAAGTTTAAAAGATAATTATGAGGCGATAAAACAGAAAAACACAATAATTATTTTAAAGGGAATGTAAAGTAAGTATATATGGCACAGTGCAATGGATGAACTGTCAGCAGTATTTCTTTGTGCGTGTATCTTTTGTATTGCAGTGAACTGTGCAACAGCAAGATTTGAATATTCTGAATCTGCCATCTCCCTCTACTGTCAATCAGATGCTTCCAATTTTGAACATGCCAGGATGAACTATGTTGACTTCTTTGGCACAAGAAAGTGAATTCAGTGAAATTCATATATTCAATGGTTTCATGAAAATGAGAAAAGTCTGTCTATTTGCTAGAACAGCTTTGGGCTAGTTTTGAATGGCTGCATTTCATCTCTGCATTTTCCCTCCCCACAAGTGTTATGATGTGAAAAGTGCCCAAGGCCAGTGGCTTGTAGGTCCAAGTCCACTGAAATTAATTGTAATTGGGAAAAAGGCCTTTTGCCTAAGCCAGTCATATTATACTTTCCCATCTGATCACTTCTTTTCCATTGATGGATATAGTTTACTCTACCAAATCATTTCTTTTTTTGCAAGTGAACCTAATTTAATGCCACCCAAAAATATATCGGACAGCTTCTGACACCTATTCCTGTCTCGGAAGCGCTCTCTAAATGCTCAGGTATACATGAAGTTCTGCAACATACAATTGCTCTTGCTTCTGCAAAGTTTTTACTTTAATAATAGCAACAGACAAGTTTAAATCTTCTTTTGGACAGAAGAGAGTGGATATTTTCCTACTGTAGGTGTGCCACCATCTCCTCCTCCTCCTGCACCAATACGTGACTCTGCACAAGTTGTGGAGGGAAGAAAACTTCTGCAATTCTAGCCATTTTTCCTGGCATTCTGACATCTGAAGTAGTCACGGGACCAGCCAAAGAAAAGCAGAGTTACCACTGCACAATTACATGTTCACACTCTAAATCTAAGTGTCCCAAAAGTTTTCTGATGTCTGGTATTTGTTCTGTTAAGAACCAGAAAAGCTCAGCTCCACTTTTCAAAAGGACTAATGCTGAGCTCAGATTTGTTAAGAAGGTCCCCCAGCTAAATACACCCTCACAGATACTTCATCCTTCCCAACATTGTAAAGTAGATTATCTTGGTAAGAGTAAGGTTCTGATTTGATAAGCCTAGAGTTAGGAGAAACTTTTTGAACCACTGTAGTTGAGGATGACAATAAGACTTGAAATCTCCAGTTTCAGTTGCTGACTGTTTTTTTGTCTGTCAAGATGATTTTTTTAAGGCTTAAGACTTTATAAGAATTCAGATTGAAGTGGGGTCATGTCTAGTCTATATCTGAACAGAATATCTCCAAAAAATACTTGGGTGCTGCAGGAAGCGGAGGGAGCGATTCAAGACGTCTCATGTTTCTTTTATGGGCCAATATGACCAAGCATGGTATGAAGGGAGGAACATTAATGTGAATAGGGTAAGCCTTCAGATAAGATGTAAGCCAGAGTTCCTGGCCGTTTTGTCTGTGCATCAGCCCTCTGGACACTTTCCAGCTCCTCTCTGCCTACCTACGTTTTCAACTGCCTAAGACAGTGTTTATTTCCTGCCCAGAACTGTTCAGTAGCGTTCTTGTTCACTATTAAAAGAGAGAAGAAGAGAGAAGCTTCTACCGCTCAAAGACTGTTACTAGACTTAATTAATTAAAATCTATAAACACACTTTTAAGCCCAAGAACGTCTTTTAAGAGGCAGAGATGCAGGGGAAAAGGATGAACTGAACAACCTGGGTGACAGCCACTGGAAACACTTTGTTAACCAGACACAGATTCTGATCTCCTTTACTATGTGCCTTGAGCATTTGCTTACATGGTACAAAGTGGCTGCAAATCATTATTAAAATGGTAGCATTTGTGCCCAGTTTGCATTGGCCAATGTGATGGATCAAGGTCAGCATAACTAACATCAGACCCCTGTCATGGGCAGTGGCTGTCATGCTGCCCTTTCCAACAGGCGATAGTCCAGTCCAATGCAACTGTGAGCCATCTCCTCTTCCCTCTCCAGCACACATTCAAGCAGACTGATAAGCAGATTGATATCTGAAAGAGGCTCAGATCTAAATCTGTATGCAGATATTGTTCCTGGAGATCTCAGACTCTATTTCAAATTTGGCAGTTAGGCACATTCTAGTTTAAATTAGAGGCTTAATCTTAGATTTCCCATGTTTCTCTCTCCTTACCTAGTTCAAAATAATGCAAGAAGAGCAGAAAAACTCCCAGAAACCCTTCTCTTTGCACAGATGAGGAACAGCAAATCATAAGCAGATTCTCTGAATGCTCAAGTGTAAGTTTATATATTTCACTGTCAACTAAAACCACAGGAATAGGAAAATATTACTGTGAAAATACTGCTAGTAATGAGAGGACTTGGTTGTCACATTTGGGAAGACATAATTTATCTTTTATCTGGTATTAGTGAATAATATCACTTTGCCATTCACTGTAGTGTGTTTCCCTTAGAAATCCACACAAACATTCCTTAATGTTAAATCCTAGGTAACAAAAGTAATCTTTTCTGAATGTCATAAGCTTCCAATAATATATGGAATCTCCTCCGAGTTCCACTGGTTTTTCTTTCCCCAAATCTGTGAAATTCTCAGAAAAATATCTCTACTTGATTACATCTCAATGAGGCTGTGTTGACTTATGCTAGCAAAAGACCTGGTTCATCTGTTTTCTGTTGTTTCATTACCTTCCCACCTTTCTGAAAGGGCTATTTCTTTGTCTGGTTTATTTGTCCCCTAGCCAGAAGGTGCTGCCTTATAAAGGGGGTGGTGTTTTTACATCAAACTCAGTGCTGGATGATTTCTTTCTTTGTCTGCAGCCATAACATCCTCTTGTTCACACAGAAATAAAAAACCACAAAGGGTATGGATTATGCGATGCATTTCCTGTAACATTTAATAATCATAGTAAAACACTGACATATATTGCTGCCTACTTACAAATCTCTGTTTTCTGTAGAAATTACAGCTTACTATTTAAGTCACCTGAATAACCTGCTTTATACATCTGAACAACATAATAAAACAACTCATCCTGACTGGATGAATATCCTCTAGTGAACTTAACACACGAGGTCCAGATTCTGCTCTACATTTCACTAACGTTGGTCTCAAACAGTACATCCTTATTTACAAATGGCATAAAATGAGGCATGAATCATTCTCCTAAACTGACTAAACCTAGATGTTCACAAATGCCCCCAGAGTGAGCCATCCTTCCCAGGTTTTGTCTCAGGGACAGTCTCTCCCCATTCACCATCAGCAGGACGACTCGCCTTTCCCAAGCATGTACACCTCTCCCACCCACCCCCCATCTACAGCCAGAAAACATCACTGCAGCAATTGCAGCAATGGTTTTCCTGGGAAAGGAGTATTTGGGAAGCATTTAATAAATTTCTAACTGTCTTCCAGTGCAGTTTAGCAGCTGGAAGTCAGGTACAGAGCCAGAGCAAAGGGTTTATCCTGTGTTACTGCACTTTATGTCTTTTTCCACTGGCTCTGAGTAGGAAAACAGCACTCCCATGAATGCTGAGTTACCCTCTTATAACCAGAATGCATGGGACAGTGTCCTGCACAGCAGGGTCCTATCCTTGTCCTTGGTCTTGGGCAATGATTTATTTAAACAGGACTGATTGCATGTTCCACGCTTTAAGAACCACGGACAACTGGAAGCTGACAAGTACTTGACAAGCCTGTTTTGGGTAGGTACTGGTTAAGTCTCTGTTCCTGTCAGCTGGGGAGGATGTTTGAATTACCTGATTGGAAAATAAAGGCACTAAAAAAAAAGGTACTTTTCCTTTCCTCTGTTTCTTTTAGAAACAAGACGAAACAAGGAAACTGAACATTTGACAATCTACAGATTTCTTTTTATAAAACAAAGAATAAAAATGAAGCTTTTTAGCTTTATGAAGATGATTACCAAGAAACTCCAACAATGCTGAGCAGGTATGTATTTGTTGGAAACCTGCATTCCTATTATAAAGCTCTTCCCACAGAAGCCTTTAAATTAAAATTATTTTTGAAGCCTAGCCTAGAACATCAAAAACAAATCAGAGTTCAAGTGCACAGTATGATTCCCATCGGGAAAAGGGATTCATTTACAGATGCTGGGTGATTTTTGTGACAGTAGGAAAGACATTTATTTTCATAGTAGAAGAGAGGTCCGATTCTAAAGCATGGCCTATTTGTATCTGGCTGTGGGTTACTCACTGAAAAATTATTGATCTTCACTGAGATTAAGTCAAACATTATTTTTGTTTTCACAACTTCATGTGTTCTCAGCAGAGTCCAGGCTCTGCTCTGAATTGTGCTGCATTGTGTCCTGTCGGTACACCAAAGGGGTTTGTCTGAGTGGGGGCAGGATATCCTGCGCGTGCAGTGCCCTGTGCACTACAGCAGCATGGCTATACTACAAACGGTTGTACAGCATCCCATGCAACTGGGCATGATCAAAGGCCTCCTCTCGATTTCAGCATGGCAGCCTAAACAATGAATTTAAACCAGTACAAGAGAAACAGCAGAACAGTTTAAGGCTACACTTCAGTTTCCTTTTCACATATTGCAATTAACAAATAATGGCAGGCTGCCCACTTGGAAAGGTAGCACATTAATATATTTTGAATAGCTAAGAGCTTTGTTGTTGTTGATATTGTTATTATTATTATTATTACTACATTTTCTCTTAAGCTTTTTATTAGCTCAGTGATAATTTCCAAAGATGACTTTGATTGCTTTAATAGCTCTTTCAATAAAAAAAAAAATATCCAGCTAATATTTAGTAATTCCCCAGTTTCCCCCAAATACACATTGAAACTATAAACTGTTTCTAAATATCCTGAGAATTCTCTAAATAGATTTTGTAAAATTCACGTAACCTTTCACTAACCACCAAGCCCTTATTATCTAAAGAGGCTTCCAGGGAGGTGTTTGTAGGTAATTACCCAAGAATTAATCATAGGATTAACATAAAAGGCAAAATATAATAAATAATCAAGTTCTTACATACGCAAATCATTGTGAGGTATGTTACCAATTTTCATAGAGGGGCCACTGTCAGAAATGCAATTTCATCTATCCAATTAGCAGGTTTTGCTGCACTATAAATCTGTCACTGCTTTCTTTGCACCAAACAGCTGCTTATGCAAGTAACTGTGTGAAACTCCATTAAAAACCACAGGTCCGTATAAGGGGAGTTTAGAAAAAATAAATTCCCAATAAAACTGCATTAGATCTACTTGGTCTGGAAGGCTGTGGCCAAGAAGCAGTTAAAATTATTAGGAAGGGAATTCCATCATGCTATTAATGTCCTGCAATTCAGCTGTGACTGTGTTCTGTTCAGTTGGTTTTCCTCTTCAAGTGCTGTTCTGTTTTTAAAGCTGCTTTGAAGGAATGCTCTCCAGTGGACTGCCGCCTGTCACTGCTCCCTGTCATGTGTCCGATAATTAAAATCTGACTGATTTACTGACTGGCATCAACCATCACAGCTCAAGAGTTAGAAGATGTTCATCCTTCCCAAGGCTAAATTTACTTGGTGAAAAGGGGCCGCTTGCTTCCAGCCTGAGCTGTCATTCAGCTGCCGTGGAAACCATAAAGATAGCTAACAGAGCCCCAGCCAGCAGTCTTTAGTTTATTTTATTCTAATATTTATTGCCACCCAGAAAATGAACATAATACAGACAAGTTAGTGAGAGCACTGCACTAGTGATTTGTGAGGCTGGTGTGGAGTGAGAGCAAAACAGTCCTGCAGTATTAAAATAAAATAGAACAGCAGTGTTTCCCAAAAGCATGGCAGGGCTGTAGCTGTGTTTATTTTAACCCTAATGGGGTGCAATTTATTATTACATTTTAAGTAGATGCACTCTTGGAGAAGGGTGGTTGGGGTTTTTTTTTCCTTTTTTTTCTAAGTACACACTGCTCAGGAAGTAAAAAAAAAAAGGAAAGGAATATCATGTCATCCTGTGTGAATGATCTAGCAGTATTAATGGAGCCTCCAGGATCTATCGAAAGCAGCAACTTCAATAGCTCAGGGTCATGATATCAGTACTTGTGATGGAACAAGCTATTTACAAAAGATTTAAACTCTGGGGAAGACGCCTCCTCCAGGCTCTCTGGCTTATTCTCCTTAGCCTTTAGGGTCACATCCTGCTCATCTGGCTCCTTCTAGTTTCTCTGTTATCATAGGTTGGATGTGACAGTTGCCAGCAATCTTTATCTCTGACCCTCCACGATGCAGTGTCACTCCAACCCAGAGCACAGCAGAGCAGCACTGTTCCCCAGTTTCCAAGCTAGATTTTTTTTTTAGTGCTCTGCTCTCGTTTCTTCTGTTCCCTCGGCTACAGTATTTGTCATTTTCTCCACATAAATAAAGCAAACCTTAAATATATACTGTCTGGTAAGAAACTCAAATACCTTTCCAGCATGAACAAGATTAATCACACATAATATTTACAGTACTAAACAAAACAATTATAACATCATATATACTCAGTTGAACAAACACACTGACAGTTCTTTTTGAAAACATACAGTAAAAATCAAATGAAAATCCATATCAGAGTAAAGGAACTTATCTTCAATTTGTATTCCTCTTAAGCCATTTTTGAGACCAAAATTCAGATGCAGTCACCTTCTCCAGAAGTCATCAAGGCCTGATTTACCACTGTCCTTCTGCTATAGTGATACAGCTGGAGGGACAAGCAGTGCACCGGAAGCAAAGGCAAGTAAAATTACAAAGAGGCATCAAAAGAAAGCCAGGTTTGCTCACTTACCTCTACAGCCCTTGGGGGTTTTTGCTTCTGCAATTATCATAAACACACAAAGAGACAAAGTCTTGAGTGTTCACTGACACAGGCCCTGTTTTTGAAAATGTGGACAACAGTCTGGCTTTTAGAGGACCCACAGCATGCCTAGGATAAAGAGGAGATGTGAGTCTTGTCTACAAAAGAGTTAACAAGCTGAGGGCTCAGCCCTGCAAATAATTTCTTACTTGAGCCTTAGTCATGCAAAAAGTCCTATTGACCTTAATGGCTCTACTCATATACTTAAGATTCATGCCAGTAAGTGCCTGCAGGGTCAGGTTCTTGAAACCAGGGACCAAAACACGTCCATAAGCTACCTTCAGAGAGTCTGTATAAAACAATATTCTTAATTGTACAGTATCCCAAGCAGATGTCCTAGATAAACTAAACTACTATTGAAGAAGATAATAACGTAATGTTTTCTATAAGAACATGCAGATTGATTTCTGTGCATGCTCAAAGATACTCCTTTGCCGGGGGTGCAGCTGGGGAAGAAGAATGTGTAAATGTCCAGTACTTGCCTATGCAGAACAGCCATAGTACAAACACAAATTTTTACTAAGCACCCAAACGCTGACACATCCCTGGCCACCATACAGGTTTTTTTCTGATCAGCCATAGATCTGATGTGCTGTAACAGACTGTAAAGGGAATTCAAAATTACCCATAACCAACAACTTCATCATTCACTCTCAAAAGTATTTCATCTTCCCTTGACTCCTTGCTCTCAGGAATTTCTCTCAACCTGATATTTCTTAATCGGAACTTATTTTTTACAGGTCATAAATTTGATTTCTCAGTGTCTTAGTGCTTGGTATTCTCATTTGGAACAGCAATCAGTTGTGCCCATCGATCTTTAGCATCTTATATCCAATTTTCATGCAGCTGTTTACAGTACAGAGCAAAAAACTTTCTGGCAAATGGAAGTTTAACAGCAAATCTCAGGCATCTTTTTTAAAAAACAATGGTTTATAAAAGGTAAATATGTATAAAAAAATGAAACTCGACAAGCCACAAAAATAACAAAACTATGGGAACATCTGAGAACAGTAAAACTGCCTGCCATCTTGGAGCACCCACAGAACCAAATTTTTTCCCAGTTAGTTCAGACATCACTGTAGACTCTGAACATAAGCTGTTGTTAGATCACTCTTATTTTAGCAAGTATAAACATAAGTGATGGTATTTGGACATAAGCTTCTGTAGCTTTTCCAGCTACACTAGTGGTCCTTATGACCTACTGTGGTAGTGAATTTCAGAGGCTGTGGACATGCTGGGTGAAGAAAGATATCTTCTCATTTGTTCTAAATGTACCTGCCATTAATTTTTGTGAATGACAGGTTGTTGCTATATTAGGACTTCACATGAAAAGGAAGAACTGATCAGTTTTCACTACATACTCACAGCATTAAATACCCCAGTCAAGTTTCTTAGCATTTTTCTTCTTTCCCAATGCCCTTTTTCCTTAAATCAGTAATACAGGAGGATGAAAATTGGTTTCTAGTATGATTAATGCTGAGCAAAACTTTCAGCTCAATACTAGACAAAGATCACCTGTTTTTGATATAATGCCTCCTTCCCTTTTTCTCTCGCTGCCTCTTTCCCCCCTCTTTCTCTGGGGATGCACAAAGCATTTCAACCCGTCCTACTCCAGCTCCAGATCCCTCACCCCGTGTTCCTGAAACACCACCTCCACACTGAAGTTATTCCAGGAGTTGCTACTCTCTACCTTTTCACCTCTAAGTATCCTCTGAAAAGGAAAGGCTTTTTCACTCTCTCTTCCAAAACGTTTGGCAAGTTGGATGACCTCATTCATATCTTCAATGTCATTTTGATCACGAGGGGATGACAGAGTTTTTCAGCAAACATGAAATGTGATGCTCTTCCAGTCAATAGGGTCTTCAAGGGAGCTTTTTGCAAGTTCACCTGAGTTTATTAGAAACCAGGACAAGAAAAATAGTTTCAGCCCTGCTTTAGTCTAAGATCCAGCTATGCTTTAATATAAACAAAGTTGGGAAGTTACGTGGACTTTATGGGAGGAGAGCAAGAAAACATCATCCTGGCGAACTCTGGTCACCTTATAGGGCACTTTCAGACCCCAGCCTCTGGCAGCACCTAGCACACAACCAGGACCAGTCTTGTCCCTGCTCTCTCCCTGCCCACCCCGTGGGGTGGCAGATCTCTGCCCCTGCAGAGCCACCTCTGGCATCAGAGACTGGAGACACATAGGGCCTAGTTACAGACACCAGGATGCACTGACAATCCAGAGCTCATGAAGACAGGAACAAGCAAATTTCCTCACTTCATCAAAAAGCCAAAAATTAGAGGTTTTGCAAAATCATTTTGAAACTTCTAAGATTTTTCATAAGCTTTGAAATCTGAGTGAGTAAGATTTGGAAGATGGGAAGCACGGAAAAGAAACTCCCTTCACTCACTAAAATCATAGGAATGCAGAGAGGAAAATATCGCCCCCCCTACCATTTCACTGATATCCCACAGTGTGCTATTCTTCTGGCTGCTGCCATCAGGCCTGGCTCCACACTTCCATGGCTATGCCAACACACGCCTGAGATGGCCTTCATCCTGGGTGTACTGAGGGATAGAAGGCTTCATACTAACTGTGTCTTAATCTTTATCCTTTACTGGGGTATAAAATAAATTCATTTAATTAGAAACTGTGACAAGGTAATAATAAATAAAAGTCAATATCAGAAGGAAAGATTTTTAAAGTTATGTAAATGCCTGATTTGAGCAAAACGCCTAACCAGTTTTAAAATGCTACCCATAATGTGTTTCACCCCAAAGGATATAAGCAGGATATTGAAGATTATTCATATATGGGAAATATTCAATTCATCATCCAAATGCACCCACTTCTGCAGTGAAATATAGCAGATACTTAACAGCACCCAGCAATTCGATACGCATTGAAGGTGGGGTGTAGAGAAAAAATAGAACAGTATCCAGATGAAAATGCAGATGTCAGGAATGGAATTCACCAACTGGGAGGAGACGAGCAAAAAGGGAGATTACTATTTTTATGTAAAATAAATCAGTCTGCTAATCGAGCTGGGATTTTGCTGCTGGGAGTTAAGGAGGGCAAGAGGAGAACCGTAATTTTTAGAGCTGCCACTTTAAACTACAGCCCCTCTTGCTTCAACACTGCTTTGATGCAGCATCAGAGAGAGAGCATCTTGAAGTGCTGTAATGTCAAGGCTCAAACAGGCATATTTTAAAGTAACAGGAAGTAAATTAAGCCAATTAAACCATCTTAATGCTTTGACTTTTTTAGAGCACTTGCTTACCAAGCAGATTTTTCTCAGCTTTCACAGCAATGATCGCTACTGTGGAGGTAATGATTTCCCAGCTTCATAGGCTCACACCTAAAACTTTGGGCTATCCCTCTGCTTTCAAGCACAGGGATTGCACATATAATACAGAGTTCAACAGTCTTCACACCCTTGTTGGGACCCCTTGTGTCTGGAGAGAGCCAAAGCAATGCAAACCAGCTGTTAAAATCACTGCCAGGCTCCCCTGCTGGGAATTTGTGCCCAAAAAGGGAGAACCACCCCCGAGACCCTACAGCTGCCAGGGTGCCAGTGCTGCCTGGGCCAGGACACTGTGCCCAGTGCCCCTGCGCCCTGCAGCAGCTTGGTGACCTGCTGGGTGCTCTGCGGGGCTGCTCTGAGCCCATCAGGTCTTTCTTGCTGGCCCAGCAGCCTCACAGCACAAGGTATGAAGGCCCTTTTCCCTTCAGCGTGGGGCCACCATAGCCTGTTTGTTTGCAAATTTCTCCTCCCTCCAGCTTTCAACCCACTAGCCAATTTCCTATCAGGAGACCAAAATGACACCCATATTCTGACATTCCTACATATTGCTTTAAAAATAAAAGTCCACTTCTGGCGGAAATCCTGGTCTGAAGCAAACACTCATCAGGTACCAGCTATATCAGGAAGCAATCCCAGCATGTGGTGGAAGCAGAATTGAAAGATTCGAACTTTCAGCTTTCGCAGATGACAGACCAGCTTGTCCCCTTACACCACGCTGGCTAGGGTATACCCAGGTAAATCTGAAGGCCTTTAGGGCTTTTCACATTACTAAAAGAGCAAGCCTTATACCTCAAGTTTGGTAAAGAGTCTTACTGCTTTTAACCTTCACTTTTTTTCATTCTTCTCTCAGCACTTGTTGAGCTCTCGCATGGTGAGCCTTTAGTGCTAGCTGGAAGCTGAGCATCACATGCATCAAGATCTTTACTAAAACTCAGTGTAGGTCACCACACAGCTCATTAAATAAAGGGACATACTCTGCATACCAATTAAGAGATTAAATTATGGAACAAAGCAGAGGGAGAACTAAAATTTAAGATCCCCTTGTATTTTCCGGCAAGTCATCTGTCAACTGGAGGAGCTATTCCACTAACTGAAGCTTGTGAAGAGCCTGACATGGCCATAACCATGAATATCTCAAATCGTTACGTCAACTGAGGTTACTGTGAAGTTGAAATTGTACTGGCAGTGGAGTTCTCTATTGTCATGATTCCTATACGGATAGAAAGATGAGGATAGAAAGACAAAAAGAGGTATAAAAGTTTACCAGCACAAGTTTAGGTATGTTCTGTTATTTGTGAATAGCAAATATGTATCATAAATGCCAATAAAATATACATACCAGAAGTTTGTGGGGCTATTGATACATACAGTAAATTTCATATTGACAATTATCTTAAGGAAAGGATTTTTAAATGTTATAGTGGAAAATTTGGAGAAAAAATGATTCAGATAGAATTTAAGCACACTGCTGAATTCATTGTTTCAGCTGAGCTTTACTTTTGGACTTTCAAGTCCCTTGAATGCCAAAAAACTGTGTGTGTGCGCGTGTGTGTGTGTGGGTACAGGCAGAACTGTGTGTGCCTTGGCAGCAATGCAGAGCTCAGCATCTATCCTACATACAAACCTGGTCAGGTAGGAGACAGCGTTCCCCTGCTTCTGCAAAGTTTCTCTCAGAGCATGCCCCACACATTACCAAAACACTGGGCCTGATGTGAGGAGCCATGAGGGTACTCTGTTTTAAAACACAGCCACACCCATGGGAACAGAGCCCAATCCATATTTTTCCCTGTAGACAACCTTATGCTAACATTGTAGAGATTTCATGGCAGAAGTACACTGAAGATGTTTCACTACACAGAAAAGTATATAAGCTTTGGGGTTTTTTATATCAGAGTGAAAAGCTGCTCCTCTTTTCTCATCTCAGATAATGGCATCTACAGTGCCATATGCAGGCTAGCTTTCCATCTCTTGTTGAGTGAAATCACTCTTCTGCAGTGGACTAGCTTCAACAGGCTGATGGCAGCCTTTAAACCCAGTTTTCTGAAACCCTAGGTTACTGCAGAGATGAGCACTAATATTCATACAATGGCTTCACCCACCCTACAAGCCAGGCAGGCAAAAGCCAGTGCCTTGCTAAAATTTATAAAGCTGAATTAGCCCATTGCTATGCCCACACTTGCAGCTGAGACTCACAGTGTGTTAGCTTGGACACCGAATGCACTGCAATAAATCTTGCTGTAATTCTGGCTTACAGTGGAACACGACTGTTTGTGTCTGCCTATGGAGATTATTCCTAACTCCTTGCAGCTCTGAGCTGGGAAGCGACGTGCAGGAGGTGCTGGGTCCACAGTGAGAGACCCCTCGTGCATCAGGCTTTGCAGTGGTCAGCACTACAGCACCTACATCTCTTGCAGTTCTAGCTCTTCGCAACTGTAATAGAGCTTGCTCTTTATATAAAATTTATCTTCTCATGTGACTCTAGCTACCCAGTCCTTGAATAGGACTGGATGATTATGAATAAGAAAAAAATCTTAAATCAGTCCTCCGTCACATTCATATGACTAAAAATTTTGAAGGTCTCACAAAAAAAATTATCTTCCAGGACTACAGGCACAACAGGAATGGGAAGGACAGACTGTGGGTCAGGAGAGATGAGAGGAGAATTTTTTTCTTTTTTAAGGAAGAGTTAAAAAATGTGGTAGTTTGTGAAATTTCAGACCTGCTGTTTCAGGACTGCCTGCCACCCAGACCTCGTAACAATGACATGTTTGGATGAGAAACAGGATGTTTTCAAACAAGCAGGAAAGGCTGCTTCATTTGGATAGCACCAATGGATCAAACTGACTTCTGAGATGCAAAGAGGTGAGGCTGGGAAGAAGCCTGGCTTGCCAGCCCCACCAAAGCTCAGCGTACCTGTGTTTCTTGCAGTGCAAGGACTAAACCATGCCTCCTATGCCTGCTCCTCAGCCAGCAACTAAGCTGCCTGTGGCCCTTCACCATCATATCCACTCTAGCTCATCTGTCCTGCTGGAGAACTGGGAAGGCAGAGGAGATCAGTCCACTCATGGCCCCTCTAGCCTGCCTGCACAGGGGCAGGAGTTAACAGACATAGGCCCCACCAGTCATCTGTTACCTGCAGTGCACCATGAGTTCCCCCATGCCCAGTTGCAGGTAGGCAGAAAAGCCCATTACCAAGCCTGCGCTGAAGATTTTTATACACATAACTTCACCTCCCTCAAAACTGCTCTTAACATAATCACCTGCCCAACTATGAGTTGGCCAGTTGATTTGAAACTGTGAGTTTTGGAGCTAATTGGAAGTGTTGTATCCATACCCGAATTGGATCAGTAGCCAGAGAGCTGATCACGGTTACACACAAACTGTGATTTATCCTGTAGTGCCAGAGTTACTCTGTGGCTGTCACATGTCATTGTGTGAGGTGACATGTCACATCATTGTCATGGTGACATGTCACCACATTACTGTGCAGCTATCATGGACATACAGTTAAAAGCCCTCACTACAACTGTTTCCATTTAGGTATTTAGTTTCTTAAGGATTACTGACTGTGATGTAGAAATTCCTATCAATCATAATGTCAGCTCTACAGAAATTAAGCTACTTTTAGATGAGGATTTTGAAATAAATGTAATAATACAGAATTGCATCTATTTCTCAAAAAGTGGGTTACATCCGTCAGGGCAATGACACAAATGACTAGGTGGAGACGACGGAGGGTTCCTTCTGTTGTTTCCAGAGATCTCACAAGAAAAAAAGACAAATCTAGCTAAACAATATTTAAAACATAAAATTAGTACTGCAACTGTAGAAATGTCTTTCGGAGTTTGCAGAGAGCCTCAAAAAGAAGGTATAGAGCCATTCATCTAGTTCAGCATGCATGGACCAAGATACCAAAAACTTTTATGGCTAATACACTCTAAGCACACAATATGGCTAATTCACAACATTTAGTAGTTACTACAAGGTAACTGGTAAACTCAAATCCTCAGCTGTTACAGGCATACTGTCAATCTTGCCCAAATGCTTCACGGAAAACCTGCCTGAGATTTGTCTCCACAAAGATTTAAAGCCAGATAGCTTCCTAGCTGTGTATTAT
Organism: Buteo buteo; assembly: GCF_964188355.1. Classification (NCBI taxonomy): domain Eukaryota; kingdom Metazoa; phylum Chordata; class Aves; order Accipitriformes; family Accipitridae; genus Buteo; species Buteo buteo. Next base: position 13,205,019 of record NC_134181.1, on the reverse strand, counting down.
CTTGCTGTAAAAATACATCTTTTTCTGTGAGTGGAGACAAAGTGAAGGAAGAGGACATTTTTCCTAATGGAGAAAACGTGAAGACCTACCTGTGAGGAAACTGAAGCAAGGTGGAAGAACATATGTATGTATATGCATACATGCACGTATGTGTGTGTGTGTGCGCACACGCCTGTATATGTATGCATATATTTCCTTATTTGTCAACATAAAGAACTACAATTATCTGGTAGTGGGGACTTGGCTAAGGAAGCACAGACAGACCAGGAGGCAAAGAAGAGGTACTTTGTTCTCCTGGAACTGAGAACACTCATGTGGAATTCTCTGTCTCAGAGGAGGAGAGAGAAGAATTGCTATTTTTATTCAAAATAAACCAGTTTGCCAGTCAAAGTAGGATTTTACTTCTGTAAATGGGGAAAGGAAAGGAAAGGAAAAAAAATAATATTGAGAGCTGTCATTTTAATGAACAGCCTTTGGTGGGATTGCACAAGGTAAAAATCAGCATAAAATTTAGCCCAGATGTTTAGTTGGAATAAGAAAATTTGTCTTAATGTCATGTTTTTCACATTTCCATTCTGAACTCTTAACATTATTTATATTAAAAGGTTGTATAAACGTTTACAGTTCTTTAATAGAATTGTAAGCAACCTAAAAAAGCTAAATTCAACTTAGGATCTCCTAACACTACTCTCAAAACTGAGCTCATCCTTTGTAAATTGTGCCTGTCAAAGACTCTATATGACTGCACTACGCTGCAGTGTTTTACCTCCACACACAGATGAAGTCTAAAATTTCTTGTACACAAAAATGAGCATTTTGGCATAAACAATGTGATCAAGACAGTTTCCATCCTCATCACTGAATCTTGATGGTTTTCTTGAACTTAGATATAACAGTTCCCCACACACAGGATTTTGTGTGTGATACAAGCAGTTTTAACTTGAAAGCTCACTCCCACCAAATGTCTGCATTTTTGTGTGAGCCAAGAAAGACCTAAACTCAGCTATAACATATTTCCAAGAAAAAGTCTTTGCTCTCAGGCACAATTTGTTTCCTAACCAATGATGCTATTTAATCAAAACTCACACTAGTCTTACTAAAAGCATTTAAAAAAACAAAACAAGAAAGAAGCATTTCTGTTCCATAGCTTAGTTCTTAATCATCTAATCAAACTTGATAAATTTCCACTCTCTCTCTCTCCCCCCCCCCCAAAATGAATTCTTGGCAGCCTTCAGTGAAATAATAAAAAAAAAAAGTTCATGTAGAAGTTCAAAGCAGCAATTTATGTTTCTGATAATTTTAAATTAATTTCTAATCTATGAAGCATAAAGAAACTATGCTTGAGATGCAGCCCACATCCAACCATATGGCTTAAGGAGACAGTCTCTGTGATGTGTGGCTGCAGATCTTTCTGTCCCTGGCATACACACCTGAAGTTCATGCCCCCTAATGTAATTGGACAGTTTTGTTTGTGAAAATGGCCTGTTCTGCCAAATGCTGAAGTCCTTGCTTTGACAGATATATCACTTTTCCAATGTGAGTATATTTTGAAGAGAGCTGACACATGATCAAGTTCTCTTTAATATCCTTCAAAAAACCTGACAGTTGTCCAGCAGGGTCTTGTGCCGCATCCAACTGTCAGCTTCTGCAGAGGCATTATGGGAAAACTGACTTAGGAAAACAGCAGTAAAGAGGAAAAAAGTGATATATGCTTCTCTGTGTACTTAGCTTAGTATCAAAAACAAGTACCTCAGCTTATATGTATTTTAGCAGGCCTACATGGACAAAGTCTCCTTAGGTTCTGGTAGTATAGGAGAACAACCTATTTATTTTTTTAATTTTTTATTTTAGGGATTTATTGCATGTCTTATTATAAAGCACCCCAAATCTCACAAGCACAGGTATGAGTATTTATTTGAAAACAAAATGTTAAGAGTAATGAAGACTAAATGTTCTCATTAAAATCCTTTCCAAATCTGAGCTGCCTTATAAATACCAATAACTGCATGGGTTTTTAACTCTTTGAGCTGCCTCAGTTTCATACAGTTTTTGGAAGGGTCTTTCACTTCCAAGACAAGAGTTCTCATGAACACAGAAAAATATATTTGTTTAGTATTTTGATGCTTACCTGTGCCACCAGTGAGAAAGTCTGTATTTCAGTAGAGATCTGACAACCTAAGCTTAGATTATCTTTTTCAAGTTTTTATTTAGGCCAGATATTGTCATTTTGCCACCTTAAAATTTTGTCTTCCTGCAGGAAGGTAGAGTCTGATTGCAGTCACTTTGTGTTCCTTACTGAAATGGAGCTTGCAACAAGAAGGAATTGAACTGGACCAAGATAATAACATAAACTCCATCATCCCCACCATGAAAACAGTATTTGTACCCTCAGACTGCAGCTGTTTTCTTTGTCTGAAAACTCCCTCAGCCCACCTTCTGTCATGCGTTCTGAAAGACTGAAACATTTCTTAATGCTCTGTTCCCTGCAGCGAATCTCTTTGGTCTGCAGTCTTGTGCCAAAATGGTCCTCTGTGGAGCTCTCCATGAGCCCATGTACACATCTTGGGTTTAGGTACGCGAGATTGCCGTGAGCTCTGTGCCTGCACAGGGTCAAGCCCCATGTGGAAAGAATCCAGGGCAGGCAACCACAGCCTGAAGGGGCTTGAAACTGGAGTAAGCAGCTCTGCTCTAAATCAAGCTCACACTAATGCTTGCCCTTGCATTGATAAAAATCATGCATGTGAGCAACGCTGAAGATGTGCAAGTCCTGAGGTTCTACGTAAAAATGACAGAAAGGTCCTATCAGACAGAAAGACAAGTGTTATTGAAACAGTCATAGAAGAGTTGGGCTGAACTGGAGTACTGGAGAATGACCATGTTATCTCTGTTATTCCAGTGCCCCTTTAAATATAGTGCTGAGGTGACTGCCTACTTAGCCTACAGTGAAGGCCACACTTGTCTGCAGTGAAGTCCCATAATCTTAGTTTATTGCATCTCATGTATTGTATTTGCTCAAGCTGTTGCCTGAGGGGGTGCTTGTGGGAAATGTATAGCTTTCTTCTCCCCCCCTTCTCTCGCAGACTATTTAGGCTGACATTTATCAATAAATTGCACATATTGTTATACATTTTTCTGTCGGAGCAGCACTACAAGATTATGTGATGAGCACATTTTATCAATCTAGCAAAATTTCTTTTTTTTTTTTTTCTCCGTACAAAGATTTTTGCTGCAGAAGTGACTGGAATGTCACAGCTCCACCGCAACCTGATTGCTAAGTTAAACCAGAGAGCCAGATAGTTTTTCTGCAGCCCTCGTTTCAGGAAACATTTCTGGGGAAGGCTGTTTCTGCCTGGTCTCCCTCCCCCAGGCCTGTGGACAGCAGGACCGTGGTAGAAACGCAACATGGCCCCCTGTTACCACAAAGCCCATAAATCTCCCATAATCAGGCAATTCCTACATTCTGCAGTTCTGTATGTTACATTTTTTCCCCCGTGGGCTAAGCCGCTAAAAGCCGCTGCCCTGACCTCCTGTTAACTTTTGTTTGTTTGTTTTATTTTTTCCAAGGTAGCAGTATAATGACCCTACAATCAAGATCATGTCAGTTAATCCGCCTTTTTTGGATCAGCACAACTCTTCCTCATGCATTACATTTAAATTTTCTTTTAAAAATGCCTTTGCTTGAAAGACAAATAATTTGTCTTCAAATTTCATCTGTCAAAACCTAGACAGGTTATTTCCATAAAATATTTTTAATCTTGCTCTGAAGTTTGCTTCTTCTGTTTTACTCTCCTTGTTAGTTGCACCCACATGCCTGGATTATTTCACAATGCCACTATTTCGGACAACATGAAGGAAGCTGCTAGTCACTTCAGTAGAAGAATCAGAGCTAAAACTATTTAAAAGAACAGGAGCAAGAATTTACCCTCATGCCTGCTGCAAAATATGTGGGGGAGCCCATCCTTCTTTCAGGTCCCTTGATTAGAATAAAGATGGGAAAATTTGAGGAAAACTTACTGTGACCATTTAGATCATTTGAAATAGAACTTAGGAAAGCTGCTGAACACCATCAAATCTAGCACTTGTGCACACAGAGTTTGCTACAAGACTCGTTTAATTGTAAGATGTAGTTGGCATCATAACCAGTTGCCACTCATTTTGGAAGGAGATAGAATGACTTTAGAAGAGGTTAAGTCCCCAAACAGTGCGGAAAAGCAAGAACAAAATGATCGACTTTGCCCATCCAGAGCAAGCTTAGAGCTGAAGGTCCGCCCACCCACCACAGCAGCCTTATTTAAGCCTTTATTAGAGGTCACGTTTACATGGCCCAACGCAGTGCTCAACACCTCCAAATGATTTCTGGTGACTACCTGGCGTGGACTGAGGTGCAAAGTGATTCAGACACAAGTCCCAGTGCAGCACAGTGGGCAGGCAGCCTGTGCCACAGCCCCAGAGATGGGCATTGGTGAAAGCAGCCCTCCAGTGCTGCAGAAGTTCGCAGTGCCTGGCAGCCTGCTCCTGGTCCAGCCTGACACATGGACAGGCAAGCAGGGATGCTACCCATGCCCTGTTCTCTGCAGTTAAATCTCAGAACAAAATATAGCTTATGTTTGGGTTGGTCCTTGATTTACTCCACTAGCAAACAGATGTATCCTGGTGGACATAGCAAGAATTACTGTGGAGGTCCTCACAGAGATATTTGGCACTAAGTGCCCACTGTTCCTCCAAGGACGGTCACATGGGCAGGAAAAAATCAAGGGTCGCACCACATTTGTGGGTGGCAGGAATTACAATTATTGTGGAGACAGCCTGGCTTTTACTTCTCCAAAGCTGGTGTGGAATTTTTGCTGGAACGGTCTAACTACTGCAGTGCTGCTGCCCCTAGATTTAACCCAGAACTACAGTCATAGCAATTATGAAGAATTATCCAATAAGCTGTTTTAACTTTAAGCCTTAATGAAGAAATTCAATCAGTTTCTACTAAACTATTTTCTTTGGTCCACACTGACTAGCAGACACTACTCTGAAATCAAGAAAAGAATATTGTAGTAAAAAGAAACAATGAAAGAACTCATTAGTTATGTAAATTTACTGCTGTAATTGTTTCATTATTAAAAATGTTTTGGTGAGAATATTTTGTTGAATCAAGATTGATTGCAACAAAAAGTAAATCCAAGAAATAATCTAAAAAGATGTCAAATACTTTTACAGAAGAATTAAAATAAATAAGAACAGTATTTTATGAAACATGTTGATTCTTTGTTCATCTTTTGATGGTTAGACACACACATCAATGAAAGATTTGTCAGAAGCAACCATCTCGGTTTCTAGTCTTCCATGAGTTATGCGCTAACTGAAGTCTCTGCATTTGTGAGTGTTTATGATCACTTCAGAATTAACAGCTTCCCATGAATGTCAAATTTATGGACAATCTGTTAAGTATTTGAATCAGACCTGCTTACCTGAACTAACCCATCTGAAAAAAATACATGTTCTTCTCAGATGCCAAGGGTTATGTCATGTTATTTTGCCAGTGCGAAAGAAAACATGTTGTTATCAAAGAGAAATTTGCTAACAGTCTGGAGGATGTATGATATACAGAAGTATTTGGATTATTGACTCTCCACTGCATCTTGTTTTTCACATTCCTCATTATTGGCTGATATATCCTCGTGGTACATGGAAGAATAAAATCATGTCAAAGCTACAGTTCTGAGTTTAACATTAAAATTCAAATAGCAAAATTTCCCAAATATCCAGGAGACTGAAATAGTATAATATATATGCAATACATTGAGTGAAATCTGCTCTGTACCATAAAGAGAGGAAAGCTGTTGCATATATTTAGTAGACATACTCTGCCCTTCTTCTAGTGCAGCATTTCAGCATTCCACTGCAAGCATTAATGAATAGAGTCCCACACTGAGGGACTAAATAGAAGAGGACAGGAAGAGGAAAAGGTTGGGAAGGAGGAAAAGATACAAAGAAATTATTAAGGGATACAACATCGAACAGAGCTGACTGGATAAAAACTGACAAAGAGAAAACCGCATGTGAAAGGATTGAAGGATGTTGCAAATAACGCCTCCAAAGTAGATATGGGTATTTGAAACTCTCTGGACTGAGTCTTCCTTTTTGTCAGTGCTTACTTTTTCAGCCTAACTCTTCTCCGAACCTCTCAGCTAATTCTATTACATTTCTATCTACCACTAGAATATAGGGCATCAATTTCTTTCTCCCCAAATCTCCCCTCGCTCTCCATTTCCTTCCAAAACTCATGCAACAGCTACCTGTACTACCTTTCTTGATTCTAACACTTTTTTTTTTTTTTCTGCAACAGTGTATGGCACTGTTGATTCACAATATATGCATATATTGGAAGGATCCACTCCCTAGCATTTCACGACATCTAGTTGAAAATCCTTAGCCATTTAAACTCTGTTCTGTAAAGCAGCAGGGTGCTACTGTTGCACAGTTATATTTCATTTGTGATCTGATCCAATCATCCTAGACTATCATTCTAGAAATAGTGACAGCTTCCTCACATCATCCTTTTCCAATACTCTTGGAAACAACAGCTCAAGTTTTTACAATTATATACCATCCCACTAATTCAAAGTACCCACAAAAATGTTTCTTTCCAAATGTACCTGTACTTAGACTGTGTATCCAACTGTCACTATTTAACATATGCATTTAATCAATGTATAATTTAGACATTTTAATAACACATCTCCCAGGGAACTGGTTTAGCTAATCATAATGGTCATGACTATCATGTAACTGGCATGGCATCTGCAGGGGGAAAGAAAGAAAGAAACACCCTACCTTCATATGACCAGTGTCACAAGGTTAAATAGCACTAGAGTTCTATCCTCTTGCTTTTTAACGTGCAAATGACTAAATAAAACATTAAAAAAGAGGAAATATGCATGAAGGATAATGAATGGCCATTTTATTAACTTTGCCATTCGTGTTTCATCTCAATGGGGTAATAAAAGACACATAGATCAGCAAAGCTGTGATGCGAAGACCACACTTGGAACTTTCTCATCCCCCGGTCTCTGAAACAATGATAGCCGCCTTTGTTTGGTTCAGCTTGTGGATGCTCAACAGTTCTGAAAAATCATTTTGGACCACAGAAAAGTCAGGAATCCAGAACAGACCTGTTAATAATTCAGGATTAAATTTTCCAATTACGTATCCAAAGCAAGTAATTAACTTTCTAAAAACCTAGAGCTGCCATAGATGGAAAATAGCACATGTGCAGATTAAATCTCCTAAAAATAAAACCTGAATTGAGAGGGGAAGTAACCCCATTTGTTAATTCTAAGGCTACACATTTTTCTGGAACATGTTTTACCCACATGAATTTTGTCCTTAACACTATAATCTCTGCAGATATACATGTCAGCATTTCCTGCCTATTCTAGCTCACACATACTTCTCAAGAGAAGAGAAGGAAAAAGTCATCACTAATAGAATCTGTATAATTTCATAAGAAATTTTCCAAGCGAACCTCTTTTCAAAGACTTTTAGCCCAAATGAAAAATTCAAGGTTTTAATAATTTTAATAAGCTTCTGATAGGCATTCAAATTTGAGGTGTTTATCCAAATACCCTCAAGCTTCAGAGAATCCCTTATCACTGCTTCAGTTCCTAATAGCTGTCATTCCAATAAATATCAGAGCAATTAAAATCTCTATCAATCAAAAATATTGCTTTCTTACAGGCCTGTCATTTTTTTAAAAGCAAATCCTGATCTACCTTTTCTAACAGCTCTTGAATTTTATAGCAACATATAATAACCATCTGACTGCCTTTATTTCCATTTAACTTTTATCTTTAATTTCTCTGCTGTTTCAACCAAAATATTTATAGCATTTTTTCCTTTGCACACTTAATATTATTGTCTCTGTTTCCAGTTGTATTTTGCCCTCCATCCTACGAGGAGGGAAGGCAAAGTCAGTAAAACCAGTCCTGGGAGAGAAAGCCAAATTTTTCTTTAGTGTTCACAGATCTTATCAAGAGAACAAAGACATCCTCTCACCAGGAAGATGCAAAAATATTTCCATGGGCAATGCTGACCATTTCAACAAACTGGGACAAATACCCTAAGAACAACCCATCCTTTCTCTACAGTGTCATTTTACAGACTGAAATTGCCATTTTTCTAACACAATACCTCGAAACCCCTGTTTAGACCTTCCTTTTGGTGTCATTTGATTTCTTGGAGGGTGAAGGGGGTTAAACAGGCTACAGCAGAGCTTGCAGTACTTGTGACTTGAAACTGTGATGGCCTGCCGAAGAGATCTAGCTGCAAGGACTAGACAGAGAATCTTAGACTTAAAAGAGGTTGAGACAATAAGCATCAGAAAATAGATCTGGCCCGTAAGTGGAGTTGTAGCAAGGAGATTCACAAAAAAGAGATTCCTCTTACTAAAATGAGGAAAACCTAGGAATTCTGCTCTTCTCATGCTGCATTCAATCTGAAAGGTGGATGTCCACAATTATCACTTAGTTGGCTGCTTTCCTGGAGAAAGAGGAGGCAGCCCAGGAAAAGAAAAGGAGATATGCACGTTCTCACATATTCTGCAGGAGATCTGACCGCTGATCTACACAGACCTAAGATTAATATGAATGGAGTTTGGAAAAACATTCTCCCATTTTGCATTTTTTTTACTGCCCACCAGGACATGACTGAGGAAAGATTTCCACAGCATGCTTCAGGGAAGTGCCCATCTTTGTTAGGTTTCTGTTCCCTCCCCCAGGTTACACTCTTTTTTCTCTCCCTTCCTCTATTCTGCAGGTTTCAGTGTAGCCAAATAAATCCAGTTCTAAATCAGACCTCTTTTATTTTGGTTTGGGTTTTTTTGATGTACTATTTTAGGAATGAGCCCAGCTGTTAATGGAGCCCCATTACCTGATCTGTCCTAAGTCCTATGGGCCCTATTTTCATCTGTAAAAAAAAGCATTGAGGGCTGCCTAGGCAGATGATACTTAAAGGTTAAGGAGGTGGGTCACTGTTCAGAGGACAAACTGTCATTCCATTATTTTCAAACCCAAGACAATGCTTTGCAATGCAAATGCAACAGTTTTCTGTATATTTCGTTTATTCTGTTTCATGTTTTGGCCATTCCACACTCTCCAGAGTACTATTAAGATGAGGATTGTTACGTGCAGTGGTTTAAGGAATATGAAAAGAGATATTGTCTAGTGTATGAGTTAGTGTCTGTAGATTGGATGCTTGAGTCACTTTAACCTTGAAATTTTTTTTACAGATGTCAGAGAGGTATTTTCAGTAAACTTATATTTCTTGGTAGCTCATAATATATTCACTACACAAAATCTACTTCCCAGGTAATTTGACCAATTAAATATCCAGAGATAGGTGTGTGCCTGTGAGTGTGCGTGCATGTGTTTCAAAACATGGTATAAACTTAAAATAAAGGAGCCAGACATATGCTGTTGGTTGATCTGAGTATGTTAGTCATACAGTTTTTATATACATAAATCTGTTGCTCTGGATTGATGTCCAGTTCTATTTATTCTGCCAGTAAAACAAAAGGTGATAGTAAATGTAGTATATTGCAGCTTCAGGGATGAGTAACCAGTAGGAGAGCTAGCAAACTACAGACCACAAACCCAGTGCACCAGTCATATCAGCCAGATCCCCCACTATATCTAGAGCTCCCAAAATGTTCCTAATATAGTTCATGAAATACCCCAACGTTCACATCTCTCAACTCAAACACAAGGATGACAGAACAGAGGTCTGGTGGTGGTGGAAGACATGACCTCCTCGTCAGAGGGCTATTGCTACATAGGCAAATGCCCATCTTCCTATAACAATACTTTGAACACGGTGTAGTACATTATGTTTTAGCCTCTTTTAACAAAATATTTACTCTTCTTTTTGAGCACAGTTGGTCAATGCAATTTAAATTATTTCCAAGACTATTTCTCTGGATCAAGTTTTTCATTGAACCAGATTCACCTTTTGCTGATTTATTCATTCTCTGTCAAAAATAAAAGTCTCAAACCCGTAATTTAATTAAAATGTTCTTGACTGAGATCATTAAATCTTGGAGAGATGTTTAATTCAAAATTTGCTGTATCCACAATGGTAGTGATTGAGTAACAGAAAATCAACTTATGTCGTAGTAGTTTGTTAGAATATTTGTTTACTCTTCAACTGAAGCATGCTAATTACAATAAGAGGTCTTCACAAGCAATCCAGTTAGCAAATATGATTGGTTAATAGATAAGGAATGATTTGTGATTAAAAACATACAAAAGCAGCATCTGCTGAAGAAGGTTATTAGACCTGGAGCCACATTGTAAAGTGTCAAAAATTGGGTTGTCAAATATACTTGGGCTCCATGTGGATGTGGAATTGGACATATTTTTATTGTATGTACAAATAGAAACTCACATATACATTTGCCTCATTGGAATTGTAGTAGCAGTGGTGTTTGCTGCTACAAACACTGGTCACCTCTGATCCATGTAAACTTAGCATTTTCTCTCCTCAAAAGAGACCCTCAAAAAATCAGAAAATTTAAGAAGGGATCATAAAAATATTTGACCAAGCTGCACCCCAGAAACAATTTGAGCTCTTTAGAGCATTTTTTATTACTGTGTAAGGAGGACTAGAAGCTCAAAAAACATTTCCATTTGTTGCACTTGGGCACGACTGAAAAATCAGGAATGATCCCTCTCCAGCATAGTCATTAAGAACATGGGTTTGAGAGTAAGGATTGCCACAGGAGCAAAAGTACTTGCTGTTTCTTAGACACTCTTACAAGCTGAGTTTATAAACAGGTTGGGGAAAGCTTAAACAAATAGGGTATCAAAGGTAGATGGTAGCTCATTTTTAACTGATTTGTGCAGATATCGGAAATCTGTTTGTTAATTAATAAAGAGAGAAAGTCCATTAAGTATCATGTTGTATTTTTGTTAACTTGGAATTATTGCTTTTCTTGACACAAGGTTATTTTAAGTTTGGGGATTTTGAAATAAGAAAGGATTTTGTTAACTTTTTCCACAGGCATTAGGGATCTTTGATTTAATGTTTTAATTCAAAAAAATAAAAAAGAATTTATTGTGGTTTAACCCCAGCCGGTGACCAAGCACCACACAGCCACTCACTCACTTCCCCGCCACCTGGTGGTATGGGGAAGAGAATCAGAAAAAAAGGTAAAACTCATGGGTTGAGATAAGAACAGTTTAATAAAACAGGAAGGAAGAAACTAATAATGGTAATAATAAAATGACAATAATAATAATAAAAGGTTTGGAACATACAAAACAAGTGATGCGCAATGCAATTTCTCACCACTTGCCGACCGATGCTCAGTCAGTTCCCAAGCAGCAATCTGCCCCCCAGGCCAACTCCCCCCAGTTTATATACTGAGCATAACGTCACATGGTATGGAATGCCCCTTTGGCCAGCTTAGGTCATGTGTCCTGGCTGTGTCCCTTCCCAACATGTTGTCTCTCACCAGCCTTTTTGCTGGCTGGGCATGAGAAGCTGAAAAATCCTTGACTTAGTCTGAATACTACTTCGCAAAGGTTGAAAACATTGGTGTGTTATCAACATTCTTCTCAGATGAACCCAAAACATAACACTATACCAGCTACTAGAAAGAAAATTAACCCTATCCCAGCTGAAACCAGAACAGCATTGCTTTTAGCAGGACTTCCGTATGCAAATAGCTCTTGAATAAATACACTACACCATGATATGAAAATGAATCCCATTATAACATGTCTGTTGCTCTCTCACCTTGTTTTGCATTTTCTCAGATCACACATACTTTTTGAACCTGTCATTTAAGTTTCAAAGCTTCATTCCCCTGCATCCTACTCACTCAAACTGCTTCTCTTACAGCTGATTTCCTCTCTTCTTTCCAATGAGTCCTATCACACTCAGGTCTGGTACTCTCTTTTTTCCAGGTCAGCCTAAATGAGTATCTACCTTCAATTTCTTTCATTTTCTCAATATCCTTTCAACCATCCCCACAAACACGGTGCCTCAGCAGTAACCCCGAGGATCTCCTAGCAATGGGCATGATGCCCACCAGGCAGGTCTCCCCCAGGACCCGACCCCAGAAGGCACCTTAGTCAGGGGATGCTAGACCTAGGCAATCTCAGCAGCCTGCGAGGCTATAAACCTGAATCAGAATTTACACACCCCTACCCTTAGTTTACATCGTCAGTGTGAATGGAAGCATTTTACTGTAATTAGCTGGAAGGGGTACAGATTGTAGTTGTTTTATAGAAGAAAAACTATGAAATCTATAAATGTAAAACTGTTATGGTAGCCATAATACATTCTGAGCACTAAATTAAATTATGTCATAATATATAGGCCATTTATTAAAGATATAATGTCTAATAGCTCCTTTTTTTTAATGAGGAGTTCCAGATTGAATATCTTGGCAGCTGAACTTTTCTCTTTAGTCACATAGGTGCAGACTGTGACAGGGTGATCACAGCTGTGTCCCAGCCTGGCGTCATCAGGAGTGAAATACTGGGTGATTGCCCCATCTCTCCCATCATCTGGAAGACGAGAAGGATGATGTGCGGCATGGTACCAGCAGCCTGGCTGACTCCATGGAGCAAATGTGTCCCCATACCCTGGGGTAGCCCAGCTGAGCTGAGGTCAGCTATTGCAGCTAATACTTTCCTCGCTGGAGGAGCAAGGAGGCTGCCTTGCAGCTTCAACCCTTCCCTTATCAGAACAGAAACCGCAGAAGTCATGACAGTGTTTTACACCAGGATACCCTTACCTACTGCCCTCTATTTCTGCTACTGTCACTCACAAGGGTATTGGTGGCTTGATGCTACCCTACTGGACCATACCCTACTGGATGCTACCCACCAGTGACCATTGCTTTCCCTGACTCCAAAATCAAGCCTCTGCTCTTCGGTCTCTCAGCTGAGAGGTCTCTAAGGAACGGTCCTGGGGGCATCAGTGCATTGAACTGCATATCAGCATAAACCTTTGTCAAACACTGACATGTGTTGATCTAGCTGGGGATCTTGAGCGGGGCCAGGATCCTGTAATCCTTTCCGGGGTGGGTAATTGACTCTCAGAATAGTCTTGATAGCTCCCTCAGGGCTTCTCTGAATATGGATTAGCAGGAAGAGGTTTCTTGCAAGGCTAAGCTCCTCACGGTGAAGGAACTGACTCCTTTCACTGATGTTAGCTGAATATTTGTAGAGGAAGATGGAAAAATTCACAAAGCTGTGGATCACTGAGCACAGGAATGCTAAAGTCACTGATTCCCAGTGTAAAGGAGTAACATCCTTACTGGAGCTACTCAATGATTTTCAGCTGAAGTTATTTTCTCTAGAAAATTTCAGGGTTCCCCCCAAAATTCCTTTCTTTTTAATATCACTGTTCTCAACACACTCGCCACTGCCTCTGCAGTCCTCTGCTGCCACTTAGCAGCAATCCCCTTAAGAGTGGAAAAGTTAGGTTTTCTTTTCCTTCAAATCCTTTTCCCAACCAAGGAACAAAAATCTAAATTTTTCTTTGTGAATTACTTTGACTTAATTTTTTTTTTTAAAGATCACTTTTTGTGGGGCCTTCCTTTGCCAGTCACTTCCTGATGGAAGGAAAGACCTGTAAACAACCAATAATTTGTCCAAGCAGAAGCCTGTAACAGTATGCTGAAAAATATGGGGTTCTGGAAGGGTATGAAGCAATCTGCTAAGCGAGACACTAAACTAAAACCCACTAAATCTCACTTCCACCCCCAAACTGTATGATCTTGGCTATCAATAGCACATCTCATAGTCATTTCCCACAGTCATTCTGCCTGTGCTGCCTCATTCTTTTGAAACTAAGTTCCTAAGTGCAAGAAATATCAGTAATGTATATGTGCAGCACTAACACAACGGGACCCTTAAATCCACTGCAGCCTCTAGATTCTGCTACAACACAGATTAATAATGATAAGGAGGATCTCTATGCCACGGGAGCATAAGACACTGTCACCACTTCATATTAAATATTTTTTTTAGGATTCCCTGGTTCACAAACAGATACCAAAACTGTCAGATAAGCTTCCAGCTGTTCCTATTAGGGAAATCCATGGTTATTTTGCAAATGTTCATTAAGATTTTAAGCTGTAAGGGCACTTGATAGAACATCTCTGAAGATACACCTTCCAAAAGTGCACAAATGGTTCATGCAAATGGTGTTGCACTTTATGGATATTCCTAGTAGCAGAGACTTTTAAATAGTACTCTCAAGAAATGGCTGCTGGGTAGTATTCAGTATTTCCCAATTATTGCACTTAGCCAAAGAGTCTGATCTCATCAGAGAATGTTTAAAACCTTGCCAGAAACAACAGATCATTGGGTGTAGAACAACTCTAAACAAGCCCTTTTGGTGGCAATCTATGCAGAAGTAAACATAGGTTATCCAACAATAAAAGAAAATATGCCATTTTTATTACCTGAGTTTCACTGCTGCAGACACAGAAACACACCTGTTAACAAGTATGAGAATGAGTATGTGGGGATATGGCCTGTGCAGAATAGTCGGTGTTGAGGCAAGCAGACAACATTCTGCTGTTCCTCTACCCCGGTTACAATACAACCATTGTATTATATGTGGCGTTGCAGATCAGGACAGTTCATTACTATAAACATTAAAAGCAACTTGATCAATGGGGTACAATAGACCCCACTATACCAGAAAGTCCATTTACAGCATCTAAGGTAACACTGCAGATGGTCATTTTATTTTCCGGAAAGTTTTCTTTTACATTTCAAGTGCTGCACTTGATGGTTTATTAAAGGGTTTGCCAGAATTAGTTTTATCTAAACAGTGGCAATAAACTTTACTACTGGCTCTTTACTCTGCAAGATTTTGCTTTTCCCTGGTCATTGCTATTCAATCAGTCTATTTTCCACTATGATTTTCCCTTTGTCTGGTCTGCAACTTATTTGTGACTAAACAAATAAACAGCATCAGTTCAGTAGATGGATCTTCAGACCCAAACTCCAGAGTAAATTCCATAATCAACTAGGCTGAATGATGCTTTTAACAGGCCAAGGCTGATACTCACTATAATTCACATTCCCTGGGTACACTGCTCTGTAATAAAGCTTGAATGTCAGGCATGTCAGCCAAGAGCTAACATACCTGTTTGAACTAGTCTTGTGCCAATGGAAACATATCACAAACTGAAAACATTTAGCCTACTGTATAATCGTAAATGGATTCTTTTTAACCAAATGAAGAATAATCACTTATACATAAGCAGACAAATATGTTAAATGTTAATATGTAATAAAGCCTTAAACCACTCCTAGCTGGCACGTTCAGAATAATGTCACTGTAAATAAATACATTGAAGAGCTATTAGAGTCCAAGACATTTTTGACCATCAGTAGTATTAGTTTAATGGGACAAACTTTCATTATATTCAGACATTTGGTACACACAGTACGTTGCTTATGCACTAAATGTCAGAATATAAAGATGGTTTAGCCCTTTTATTTATGTTTTTAAGAATTAGTAATTTAAGAGTGACCTTATTTAATCAAAACTGCTGTTTAATAAAAATCATGTCCACAGATTTCAAAATAGAGCTTTTGGTTCTGAAGAGACATTAGCTGTTGTTTAACACTCAGATATGTGCTTAGCTGTCCTTAGAATCCTTTTTTCCTCTCTAAGCTTGCAACTCCAGCATGCACAATGGTTTAATCGTATATTGTTCTCTGAGTACTAACCCTTTACAAATCATATGACATAAAAAGAAAAATAAGTAACATTGTAAAGACAGTAATGAGAACTGTTGAGCTAAAGTGCCTCTTAAAGAAATCCTAATAAATTCCAGAATTTCTAGTCTTCTGGCAAGCTTTCCATTTAGAATAAAATCAATGATCAATGGTTGCAAACAGTCAGCATCAGGCTTGCATGCCTCCAGAGCAGAAAAAACTCATAGACGAAAGATGACATTTAAAGGAAAAAAGCTGACATTGACTCCATCACTGTCATTGCTTCTGCCATAAAGCAGCTTCAAATATTAAAACATTTTTCATCTGTGCTGCATTATTGGCACCAGAAATTGTTTTCTCTCTGTCTGATACTCACTTGAACTGCAGCAGAGCTCCCCAGAGACTCCAGATTGTTACCAAGGCCTCATAACATATTGGCAGTTGATGTGGTGGTGTTCATGTACACTTGCCACTCACAAAGGAGCCTCCCCCTCCCTTCACACTCATAGGAAAAAGAAAATGCTCCGACAGGAATTTCAGTCAAGTTCAATGAGTTCACTGACTCAGATATAGGAGCTGGTGTGCATCATTTTGTGCGGCCTCCTTGAACTCAGTATGGGTTTGGCTGGGGTTTGGGGCGGGTAAGTACATTGTCTGCACTTGTGGTTTTGTGCCAGTGTATTAATAAACTGACCACTTGCATTGATTTTATTTTTTCAGAATCTTTGTCCTCCTCCTTTTACATAAATGCCTCTTAATTTGTCTCGCATTCTGTGCTCAAGCTCTTCCCAGGTGTTTCACAATTCAATGGGAAAGGCAGAGCTTTTGTTGATCAGTGCACTTACAATCTGTCACTAGGAGGGAAGGCGAATTCAGATGTGCCACGGAAAGACTTCACTTACTATAGGATAATCTTGGCATAAGTTTTTATGCAAACACACCAGTAGTATATAGGTCAGTGAGAACTGGTAGGCAAATAAACCATAACTAATGCATCAGCTCATCAACAGAAATTGGGCACCTAAGTCCCTATTAGTGTTAAAAACACTGCTGAAATGAATGAATATGCTGCGTGTTGCATCATCTAACAAAAAACCCACAAACCTAATATGTTGTCAAGCACTGGTACTCCCTCAGTTTATGAAAGTATGCAATTAAATGCAGCTTCACATCATCAAAAATGATTCACGTATCCTCCCACTAGGAAGAAGACTGAGGCTTTCATGAGTGCAACCTTCTGTCAGAAGCACTTGCCCAAGATCTAGTGTTCAGAAGGACGTGGGGCAGTGGGACAGAGGGGTCAGCTCTACCTCGAGTCCCTTTGGTACATTACGACCATCACAGAGGCTGGAGCCTGAGTCACTTTTCACTTATTATCAAGCGCAATAACAAAAAAAAGCAAAGACAGGCAGTAAATTATCTTCCGTTATTTTCTACTCTCTCTACTCTCCTTGTCAATCAATACACCCACTTGGACATTCCAGGTGTTAACGAGAATGAATGCCACAATATGCAACTGTGTACAGCATTTTTTTTAAGACCAAGGTCTCTGCCCTGTGACACATAAGCAACATTTCCCACCAGACCCTTTGAGACTATTTGTACTTATGGGAAAGCCAAAAAATTAAGGCTCAGGTTGACAGGAAGCAAAGATTTGCTCACTGTTCATAACTTCACCACCTTCATCCACCTTTTGACCAACAGAGCCAAGGGAATGCTACTCAAAAGATTTCCAGCAGCTGGGGCACACAGAAGCTGACCGTGGTCTCTGTGCCTGCAGTATGCTTCAGCTCTTACAAACCATAAACCACTAATGTCGGCATCCCACATGCTACCAGACTGGGAATTGGCCTGCAATACTGCTCCTAGTGCCATACTGCCTGGCACCAACTGGTGTCGCAAACTGATATAACTGCAAAGCAAAATGGGACCCTAAGGGATTCCCCCACTGCTTGGATGCCAGTGCTGGTGCATGTTGTGCTATGAAGAGAGGCTTGAACTTCCACTACCATTATCTTGCTGTGGTGCTGTCTCACCTCTTGAGATTTTTAAAAGTCTAGACAATCAAGGGACTTAAAAGGGCTTAAATACCCCTAATCTGCCCTCTTCCAAGATAGAAACCCTGAAAAAATCCATGTCCACTTTGTCCCAGGGGCAAAGCAGCTCACACAATTCAACCTGTCTGTCCCCCTCCTGCCTGCCCCCAGAGGAAGGCCCAAACACCTATGCTACAGCCCCATGGCCTCTCACATACATTATTACCTTACTGTGCAGACCATTTTGTGAATAAAACGCAAGCCACAAAGAGCAAATGTTGCCACTGGCCCTGCTCAGGGCATCAGGGAACCTCCTAGCTGTGGATAACAAAATTTGCAGGCACCAATGCCCAAACCTGCAACAGGATGGTCTGTTTCAGCAAGTTGAGCATCTAATTAGAGCAAGCGGCTCTAATCTCAGTTCTGACAATGACTGGCTACCTTGACAGTGGCAAGTCTTTGTCTTTCTGTCATCTGTCCCAAACACAGACAGTTACTTGCTTTTCACCAGACCTGCTGGAGAATTGGCTATCTGCACGCAAGCCACTGAGAGAAAGGAAAATGCAGGACAGGAATGAGCAGTATTGGCTGAATTCCTACCATAAGAGAAACAAACTAGAGATGGAAAAAGGTATATTGGAGCACAGGGTGGTGTAAGGGGCAGGAATAAAGGTGAGAGGAGGATGCTTTATGTTGCCAAATGGTTTGGTTTGTCTCAGTGGAAGACACCCAGCATCCCTCCACTTTGGGATTTGTTTTTTTCACAATGGCACTAGGACACAGTTTCCTGGAGAGTGACAGCATTAAAAAAAATTATAGGGTTTCAGTCTATGAAAAGAAAGTAATCATTTGCCACAGACCTTTTGCTGGATATTATCTCATGAGTCATGACCCATATCAAGAGAGCAGCCGTTTGAGTCTGACTTGAAAAGCCAGTGGTTGATAATGTTCCCCATATATTCCTGCAGGTAACAAGTGATATTTAGCTGAGAAGGTCTGTATAACTTGGCTGGCTGGCCCTTTTAACTCAAGTAACTGCCTGAGAGTGAGTGACAGACTAGAGAGATTGTGTTGAAAACAAACAGAAAGAAAAATCAAATAAAAAGTATCTGTGTGGGTTGTTTTATTGTGGAAGTGAATGACAGCATTAGGATTTAGACCTCCTAGTTTAACACATCCTGCCTTCCCTAGTTTAATAACTATACACACAACTAAAAGACAGCATATAAAAACATGTAGCGATTTAGTGGATCAGGGTTGCTGTATTTGGATTATCAGGGCATTTAGAAAAAAAAAAAAGAAAAGAAAAAAAAAAAAGACCACACAGGGAGACAGCGCAAAGAGCCTCTCCACAACCATCTGCCACAACATCACGTGGCTCTGTAAACTGACAGACACTCCTTTAGCAGGGCCCAGGCACGTCAGATGAATCAATCAATCAAAAAAATTCTTATGAAACTTAATCACGGAGGGTCGTGTTAGGGAGTGGGGAACAGATTAAATTACCACGGTATTAGATACGGGAAATGATTTCTGTCAAAACCATCTTTACTGCAATTATAATATGTTAATTATGTATTTCATTAAGTAAGTGGATTAGAGTCTGCACAGATGAAATCACGCTGAAGGCTTTGAATCATTTGCTGAGCAGTGTGGGAGGACTGGTGTGAATGGAACTCGGTTAATTTTGAAAACTTTCACATGCTAAACATGTCGTGTGTGTGTCCCCCCCAACTGCAGGAAATAAATGCCTCCCAGATTGCTGTGTAAAACATCCAAAGACCACATTAATTTTAGTGATGTAATCAGATCATGCCTGATGTGGTCCAGGAGCTTGTCAAAGATGCCATAAATGTGTTTGTGTATAACAAAGCTACACTGTCTCTGAATCTCCCAGCCATAGAAGGAAGATAACTTGGACAGGATACCAGCTTTCTTTTAGTCTGTGCTCCAGAGCAGAGCACTACCCAGCACAGAAGGAAAACAAAAATCCCCCTTATTTTAGGTACTGTGTAGCCATGTATGCAGCTGCCAGCCATAGGCTGACTGCAACGTTTAGTCTGCAAATGCATTTAAATAGCACAGCTCTGCAGTATCCTGCATCTTTTGTGCTCCTGCTTATTTCCCATTCGATGACCAAAACGTCCTGGATTCATAGGAAAGGGCTAGTTAGTGATGTATGAACAGTAGCCCTGGTGAGCCAATAATTTGCCTTGTGTTTCTGTGTACCTGAAGGGACTCATGCTGGGTGAAATGCTCAGAAAGCGTAAGTCAGCACAGCTACTGGTGTCGGTAGAACCAGCTGGTTTACACATGGGGATGATCTGGCCCAACACCGTAATCCTTATATTTTTCAGAACAGATTATTGATATATGTAGGTACAGTGAGAAACCACCTGCATAAGCTATCTGCAAATCCAAAATGACCATTTTCTTAGTTTGAATTCCGTATGAGGGAAAGAGAGCGTGTTTCTGTTTCAGTAGTTAGATGTGCCTCATGCATTTAATGCTGTGCTCTTGACAGAAAAAAGAACATGAAATAAGGGAAGATCATGGTAACTATTGTTTTCCTCACTCCCCAATAAATTAAATGGCTCATTTTAGAGGTTTATCTCGGAAAGGCAAATTAATGAATAAATAAAAATAAATGTGTCAAGCTCTAATTAACAACAAGAATTGGGCATCTTGTCACAGCATTGTAGTCTTAGCAGTAGGTAACCTTCCATTCAGGGGAGACTACCCCACATATTAAAAATAAAAGGACATTCAGTGTCACAAAGGAATAAATCTTCCAGCTCTTGCATATCCTTCTTCTTTGGAATAGCTTCCAGGGTAGGAGAGTCGTTTAAAATATATGTGAAAAAAATAAGAACAAAATAATTAATTTTAAAAGGAAGAACATATACAATATACATAAATTTGCCTCATCCCAATTATTTAGTTATCAGTAATAATCACAAGGGATTTAAAAGGAGGAAAGAATCTGAGACAGCATAACACCCTGCATGGAGTGAATGTTGGTGTAAATGACTGGAAAAGGTTGGCTGATTTGATGAAAACCCAATCAGACTCTCTAGGGAGATATTACTTTCCTCATTATTCCACTGATTGGCCTTATTTCATCTGAAGAATGCAGCACATTCTTTACAGTGCTGGCAAGCCTTTTTAACAATATCCAAGGAAAAAAACCCTATCACCTCTGTAATCGAAACAACAGGGAAATTAACCAGAGTCACTTTCCTCAGGGAACTGTTACAGAACCCCCCAAAATCTTCTGATGGATTGGCACAGTGAAGCTGCGAGGCAAAGGGGGTGGGATTTTGTCAGATTTGGCACACAGCAAAAGCCTTTCATAAATTTGCTAAAAGCAACTAAAACAGCAGGCTCAAACCATAACTCCGCCCTCTGCACTGGAAAAAAAAATAAATAACACTCGAGTTGTTTGCTTGTAGCAACCTAATCTTAACCAACAGTGACATAATTTACTAAGGGATTTCGTTCTTGTGATACAAAATTTGTTATGCCCACATCACTGTGCAGGGCTTTAGAATAAAGCAGCAATTTCAAGTCAAGTACAAAACACACTTGTGAAATTCAGTCTGAGAACTGTGTTATCAATGGCCTCAAGCTTGCAGTAACTGTTAATTAAGTGTATTTTTCATTATTCTTTAGCAAAGAAGCAATATTTAATGATGTAAGTTAACAATAGATGATAATTTAGAGTAGTGACAATAGTTTAATTATTCACACACACGTAAAAGTTAACTTCATAACTTATTTCTTTGTAAGAACAAGTTCATTTAAAATATTTTGAACAGTGCGTACAATTACCACATACAGTATCTTGCCACACTGTTTTTGTGGATACAAGTCAATTTGCTACAGAAGTCCCTCCTCTGGCAGTAACGCAGGGAAGGAATTCTTAGCCTTAATTTTTTTTCTGTTTGGGAGGAGAACAGAATTTACTAGCACTAGATAGCAGTGGGCCCACTACTTTAAAAACTGAGGTCAGAGTCCTCAAACAATGGACCTCAAGATTGCCTAAGCTATTTCCAAATCTTCCATGGAGGCCTTTGTTGAATTACAGGAAATTCTGTGGGCAGAGAATAAAAGTACAGCTTATGATGAGCTGGGAAATGATGCTCAAAACCTACTTAAGCACCAACTTCTGAATGCATTTGAATGTCTTGAGACTACCAATATCCTAAACTAAACTTAGATTAAATGTAGTCAAGAGCCTTTTGTAAGGAACATGTTTCTAGTGTTTGTAATAGAACAATCAAAAGGGATATCAGTTTGACTCAAAGATTGTGAGTACCCAAGGAAATTATAATAGTAATGCATTTAAATATAAAATGATTCAAAAGAAACACCTATTAAGTAAGCAATAATGAAATAATGATTCAATCTGTTCAATCAATTCATCTGTTTCAATGCTGTATTTTGTACATTTTGCTCTCATTGCAATGGACAAGCCTGGGCACCCAAATAGTCAGCAATTTTAGACTAGATTTCCTGATTGGGAATGTGGAGATGTTCCGCAGTTATCACTCAAAACACTCAAAAACGTCTGTCACACAGAGAATTAGAACTCAGTAATAGTATGCTATATCTATTTTCAGCTGACTCTTTGACTTACTGTTTTCTCCAATGCTGTGCCTGAAAACCTACAGGGATAATATGATAGCAGCCTGATCCATTGGCCCAATCAGGCTATTCTTTCTCTTTGTTAAGATCATGTTTTAAAAAACAGATTCAAGACCAATTAAAGACTTCATAGTGTCCTACACCATGAAAAGCTATGAGGGTTTCTATTTTCAAGAAATGTTCCTCCCACAAAAAAAAAAGAAGAAAAGAAAGAAAAAGAGGAGAGGGAGAGGAGAAGGGTCAAGGCGGATGCACACTATTACACCCATAAAATAGCAGCTGAGGCAGCAGGAAGGTTAAGATTATGAAGATTATTCCCGTTTGCAAGAACTTTCCTGTTTTGTAGGAGTTTTGTTTCTAAGCAAGGCCAGCTGAAAGTGAGGTTGAGGCCAAGCTACTTATTTGACTTAATTATGCATAATTGATACCCATATTTTGGACTCCCACATCCCTGAGGGTGCTCTTGGGAAGCCCCCTTTAGTTTTGAGTGGTTGCAGAGTAACGACGGAAATGTGGGAGACATTACATTCGTACCTCTGAACTCAATCAAATGTAATTAATTATGCCTTTTTCTCCTGCTGGATTCACACTGCTACAAAAGCCAGTATATTTGTTCTAGCAAGCACAAGACGCTTCTTTTTGTCAAGCTTATCAGAGTCGCACAATTCAGTATTGAATCTTCTTGGAATGAACAAATACTCTGGGTATAATAGAGCCAGAAAATGTGAGTACCTCGGGATATGCACGTCCATCAGTGCACTGGAAGCAAGGAGAGACACCCTGACCTTTGGATCTGTGTTTAGGGAATTACCTTTGTTAGAAGGTGGCGCCCATGTTCTGGGGCCAAACATCTGTTTCTTTATACTAAAAATGTTGCTGCTTTTAGCAGCGTCAAGTTCAATGCCTTGTGACTGTCTATAAAATTCTGAGGACAAGACAAAATTCACTGCTTTGCAAGTGATGCTTATTGGGAGCTGCTGAACCCGGAATGATAGTTTAAAAGGTGAACTAAAAGATCGCCATGCTATCAAGCAGCAGCTCCTTTCCTCTCTGGCCCTTGGAGAAAAGAAACATGAAGGAAAATCTCAGGATGAGTGGGAGTGGAAAAGATGAGGAAAAAGAGATTCAATACCACTGAGCGTATCTTGAGGAGAAGATGCCAGCAGCTCTATGGTTTTGTATATATACTGTGGGATCCGCAGCCTGCGTGCTCCTCTTGCATGACTCTATGGTTCACCTTAAGAGACAGAAATATCTGTTCATGGGTCCTAAGGGTTGACCATTTACAGACAGTTTCTGCAGCAGCCTTGGAAGGTCACAACCATCCCTGCATTGCTCCAATAGTGATGTTTGCCCTTACAGCAATAACTGAATTGCTGGTGCTTTAGAGACTTGACCACTTCTTTGAAGATAGGTCTGCATGGTATTTTGCAAGCCTCAGTCAGCTCCCATGCACTTCTTGCCTAGAGGCTACGAGGAGGCAGGCACAGCAATGAACCCAAACAAGATCCTTAACTTGAACTCAACACTGCTCACATTCACACTGTTCTTAGTCATCTCACAATTCAGGCAGACCTTCCTTACATCTGCCTGGAGAAAGACTACATACACTTCCCCAAAGACATGTGATTAACCGCTGATGTATTTATCAAAAGAGAGATGCTCTTATTTTGGGTAGAAACAGATGTGAAAATGCATTCCAGGGTACTGCAAACCAGCCATCTTTCAAGACCACACCTTAAGCTACAACATCGTGAAGAATTCAGCTGGACAAAGTTACCCATTGCCTTTAATGAATCCAGAGTGCTACCTATCACTTATTTATTGTACTTTTCACTAAAGGCGGCTGATTTTGTAATGATGGAAGATTTTAACATCTGATTACATTGCATATGACAGGGCTTATATCCTATCCACAAAGTGTTTCAATTAAATATGGCAATCTTGATGTGCCCTCTTCATCAAAAAATTAAAACCGAGATAAGAGATCATAGTGCATTTCAACAGTAAAGAAATCAGACAAATACATCAACAACCTTAGTAAATACAGCAGCTGAATTAGCTGTACAAAAGGCTTGTTCAATTCAACTCCATCCCAGTTTCTGAATTTTAAATCAGAATAAACCAAAATATGTCAAATTAGAATAACCTCTGAAATTCCCCCTATATAATTTATTTAAAATTTCCATCTAAAATTCATTAAAATCACTAGCTTGAGCAGAAATCCAACCTGCAGCATATAAGGATGTACAGCTGAGTAAAGTCATTTTTCCTGTTTCATTTAGGTATGGTGTTTGGCTCCAATATTATACATAACATCTCACTAAAGGTAAAAGAAAAAAAAAAGAAAGAAGCCTCTCGCTCTTCTTTTGGAAAGAAATAGGAAAAAGCAACCTGCTTTCAAGCTTTGTGGAGTCATTTATCTCCTTGTAGAATGCAATCTGACTCACCTTCTAATCCTCTCTAGTTCTCGTTTATCCCAATAAACAGATATTGCCTCTTGTGTGTCCTGACTCGGGTTGCTTAACTCAAAATGGGTGTGGTACTTGAAGAAAGCTTTCTCAGATCTGTTTTGGGTGAGGTAAAGTACTTTGGGACCTGCTCCTTGTTAGGGGAAAAAAAAAATAAAAAAATCCCTGCAACATGTGCTGTCCATTTCTCAGAAATGGAAATAAACCTAAATTAACCCATAGTGGTCCAGAGGTTGATTCCCAGAGGCTGTGTGAGCTTTGCTCTTGTTAACCACCAACAACAACAAAAAAATCAAAATGAGGTTTTTCTATTCTTTCCCAAGTAGTGTTAGAATATAAACAAAGTTTTACTAATATTTGGCCAGTAAAGCAGCCAATTTTAATTTCAGTGTACTGATAAAATGGTTGGACAGTTTAGAAAGCTATGGAAATACCAACTACCAGTCAACTTCTGAGTTGTGACTTCAGACTAAACCCAACTCTTGGTCAAATCACTTAAGCTTGTCTAGTTTCCTTTGTAGCCTGGGAAAAATCACAGTTTTTGACCAATTGCTGTGGAAAACTATAAATCAGACTGTGGTCATTGAAAGTTAGACTCAGGTTCACCATATGGTTTGTAAACCTGGGGAATCACTGACGCGTTTTGAGTTTCTGATGAAAACTGAAACGTTAGCTGGTTTCACATGGTTTCAGATTCACTTGCAAACATTTCAAACTCCCCATTTTCTTAAAGTATAAATTCCTTCATTCGTTCTAGAATGTGTTAGATCACAAAGGAAACTTAAGATTAAAAAGAAGAAAAAAGTAGAAACATACAGTTTTCACAACTGTGTATACAACCAGCTTAATGACCCGGACAAATGCACTTAATTAAGCATTTGTGTGCACAATTACCCAGTTTGTGAATAAAGTCTTTACAATTGCATGTACTAACCGGACGTCATATGTGCCTAGATTGTACATACCCTATCGTAAAGCTGACCTTACCAAAATGCGGCCTTCAATTTAATCAATTGCTTTATCTTTTTCAAGGCATGTATAAAACATCAGATATATTCAGCACATCAACTCGGTGTAAAACTCAACAGCCAACCTGGGAGGTTAGGTTTTTGTTTTGCGAGATTTTCCGTGTAGCTTGCCCTAGGTATTTGGAAGCTGAGAGAGGTTTTCTTTTTTACAGCCATGTATGGGAACTGTTTAAAAAAAATAACTGCATACTTTTCCATTTTGGTGAGAAATAGTTAATGTTCCATAGTCTTTGATTTATTTATTAAAAGTATTTTACCAGGAAACACAACAGAGACAGGCCTTCTCATTTACAGTGAGACCCCAGAGAGCAGTAAATTTACATACACAAAGGACTAGCATCAACCCCTGAACCTTTAATGTTTATTTTGATAGCCCACCCTGCTGGTAAGGCCTTTTGTTAAGAAGCCAGGTACAACAAGGCAAGGATCCAAACAAACAACACTGGTAGCTTTGTTGACCAGGTCATATGATGTCCTGCCCTTGAACAGTACCCCTTGTCTTTTACCCTTTGCCCCTAGAAAATGAAGTTAGTTAGAGTCCCTGTGGCAGATTTAGCATTTCCTTTCAGTGTCTGCCAATCTATCAAAATTCAGCTACCGCTGTGAACCCATCAACTCGGTGCAAAAAAGAACAAGGCTTACCACGGACCCCCTCAAAGTAGCAATCATTTATCCCTTCCTGAACTTTAGCTGACCTTTGTAAGCATGCTAGAAGTTGAAGCATGTAGCACCTTGTCATGTACGATCTAGGCTGTGAGTTTTCCTCTCTCCCCACTCAGCCCCCAGATCAAAGCTTTTATTTCATTTCATTAATAAAAGTTGCATTTAGGAATAACTACTTGCAGGGAAATAAAGTCTTCAACAAGAGGATGCAATTGCTTTAGCACCATGCAAAAGAATAGAAACAAATATAAATATTCTGCATTTACTGAGCCAGTTAGCATCACTTTGTAGAGGAAATAAACAAAACAAGTGGATTCCATTCACAAAGATTTATCGGAGGGAGGAGGGGAGATATTGTTTGCAGAACACAATGATGCATTTACATACAAATAATTGCAAAGTAAAATTAATCATATAGAACATTCAGTTCCAAAACTGAGAATACCACATAACTACAATATATTGGCTAAATATTGCAGTGGTTTTGTTTTATTTTTTAAAGCAGGAGGAAAATCTAGATTGCAGTAAGGGTTATACACAGTGTAACTCCCTCTGTAAATTTAAACTGACCTAAGGGACATAATTACATACATCTCATCATGAGACAATATACTTTTTATTTGTTTGAATTTTATTTGTATTGGTGAAACTGACCTGAAACTGACACAAGTTTATTAGAAAAAGGACTCTCAAAAACAGAGTGGGCTGGTCTTCTTACTTAAGATGGATGTGCCAACTTCTAGTATGATTAGAGAAATGGATAACTCACTAACATCTGTGCAAACTACAATAAAAAGGGATTTAGTGTTACCCCAAGGAAGGTAAAAGAGGCTGTCTGTCCATTAAACGCTTTATTACAGTGCCAGCAGCTTTTTTCTAACTCAGTTATTCCTGCACAGAGCTCAGCACTGTGACTGCCTGTCATCCTTACCAGACAGTGCTTGGGGCTTCGTAGTTTTTTTGTGCAAGGTAGATGACAATCAAATGACTCATTGAGCAGGGAAAGCGCCTGACCCCTAGTGAAGGATTAACTACGGAAAGTGAGTGTGATCATGTCACACCATTACTTAGAATTTTCACAGTCAATTTCTGAAAATATGAGATAACTCCTTAAAGAGACAGCTCTTTCAGGAAGCACTGTGAGCCAGCAGAAATTCCCTTCCAGTACAAAGGCAGACACTGCCATCACAGAGACATCTGCTTAGCTGCTCAGTGTAAACCAAATACTACCCTCCTCACGATAGCAGACAAGGTTAGGAGCAAGCAAGACAGAAATCAGACAGCTTAGACCATTCAGGTGGTCTAGGCAGAAAGCAAAGTGATATGAGAGAAGACTATTAAATCCTGTGTAGTGGCACAGTCTCCGTTTAGGTTAATACAAGGACTTTTAAAATATGAACATTAAAAACGCTGTGCAAATGTAGGTGGACATTTCATGTGATCCCTCTTTTATATTAACAGAGCAAAACTCTTGCCATACCACATGAATGCAACTGTCTAGCAACAGCCCAACAAACCCATTGAAAACAGCAAATGTTTTACCACGCTTGCAAACACACGAAGACTGTGTCACATATGGGAATGCCTGTTCCTCCATGGCACAGCTGGACTACTGTAAGGAAATCTCAAGAAAAAACACAGAAATACTGTTGGGTTCACCAGCAGCATTAAGCCCCAGCTTGTTGTCTCTGTGAACCTATTATCACTTTCTCACATTAAAACCCCCTCATGGTGAAAGAAGAGAGGTTTGACCCATTAATCAGCAAATGAAGGGCCCATTTGTTCTGTTTTTACATAACACATTTTTTCATGCACAATTCTAAATGTGAGATTCATCAAGTTTCCACCAAAAAAAAAAAAAGTAATTCAGCCTAAGAACCTCAAAGCTTGGGAGTGCCAAAATGAGTTAACATCTGCTGCTGCCTGAATCTAATTGAAATGATTCATTATAAAATTTACAGATCTGCTTAATGATTTTGTATTTCTTTTTCAGAATCACCTTGTTCATTATCTCACCTTAGGTAAGCTGAATTCAGCAGAGCTGTAGTTTTCCTAACCGGCTGGAGTTTGTATACAATAGTTCCTAATAAAAGGAGGCTGATTTTTCCTTTGACATTGTGTTTGTGATTTTTTTTTTTTTTTTTTTTTTTTTGTGAATGTACTCCCTCAGAGAAAATCTCCATTATCATCCAAGAGAGAACCATTAGGGGCACCTTGGAAATTTGGACCCTTTTACTAGAATCGGGGCTTAAATACCAGTTTAATTTATGACAGTTTTCTGGCTGATGGCATTTTTGCTCTCAGGTAAGGTCATCTCAATATATATCCCTTTAGAGAAAGCCAACACAAGAATCTTTTTATTCTTTTTTATTTTCAAGTAGCCAACTATTCAGCTGCTAAAATATAAGTCACATAGAGAATGTATGCACGTTTGATTCTACACTGTTTTTTTAAAGGGAAGATCCTTTATGTGTGTAAAAAAGAGAAAAGTGAAAGAAAAAAACGAATAAGCATGTGAATAATTAGATCAGAGATTGATGCCACCTTTTCTCAGTGTTGAAACTGAGGGGAAAAAAAGTGCTACCATATAATTGACATAATTGATCTATTTTTTTCCCTTTTTTGCTGCAGTAATTTTTTATGCATGCCATTGTTGCTGTTATTATCCAAAATGTGATCTTGTGTGGTTGATAATACTGACTAGATATGAATACTGGTAAGTACCAGCCAATCACAAATCTATAGTGTCTATTTCTGCATCACCAGGTGCTATCTCATGGGAAATATCCTCTTTTTTGGCAGGCACACAGCGCTCTGCATTATCTGTCATTTTCATTAGATTCAAGCTACAGCTGAGCCAAAAAGACTTAGTTCTAGCATATGTGCTCAAAATGGCCAAGATGAGATTGTCCAAATTCACCCTTTCAGGATTGTATTAGAAAACAACTGGAGCTAAAGCTAAAAATTAGAGCTAGCAAAGTATCTGAATTACATTTGGGAAACTGCAAATACCATAAGCTCAAAAGATTTCCAGCTTATCACAGTCATCACCTCCAAAAGCTCCAAGGAGCCTAAGTCAGCAATTTCTATGTTTTTCAACACTTCTTTTGTACAGACTAAATGTGATGATGTCAACAAAGAACAACAAGGACATCACAAGAAGACAAAATCCTTCTGTTTTCCGGTGGCTCAGAAAACTACAGCAAGAAGCCACTGATTACATGCAAATGCCATATTTAATAGGTCAATGTTGTTATATCCTGAGTCAGCACTAATACATTAGTTGGGACTGTTGTTTATTAATAATTCTGTAGCTAAACTATATGAAATGGGACCATGAGCCTTTCTTCAATTACAATAAAATAGTAATACTGTATCCTACATCTAATGAGGACAGGCTTAATTGGGATGGTTGCTTTATTAAGATACCTCCCAGGAAACTAATTTGGTATAATGTTAGTGAATAGCTGTGACTGCTGTTTAATTGGGATGGTACTAACAAAAACTCTGCTTAATGGGGATACATTTGGTCAGTACCAAGGGGTTAAGTGATACTTAACTTGGTGTTAAATGGGTGTGAAATTTTGAGTTTTGTTCTTTTAATGAAGACATAGCTAACTAGGGGTCAGGCAAGTAAAACTGGAAGGAAAATGAAATTCTATAGCTATCATTTTTGCCCTCTTATTTCATTACAAGAACTTTAAAAATTGTGACTGACTCCTTGGTAGCATTCATTCAGTTCCTTGGATGTAATGTCTTTTATCTATTTTCCATTAAAATTTATTAATATCTGACTTTTAACCTGATATGTTTTCACTGAACGAAGATTTCACATGACTGATTTCATATGATTTCATCTTGCATTTAGGAAGTATTTCTAGGTGGTCACTTAGCCGAGGGCTATAAAGAAGCCTTTAGTCCACTTAAACCTCTTTTAATTTCATGAGCTGAAGCACAAGCCTTCTGTTACTCCTATACAAAAGGATGAAACTAGCAGGAACGCTCAAAATGAAAATCAAAAGCCATACCCATGTCAGTTCTCCTGCAAGCCATCCATATGCATGAGAAAAGTATTTGTAGTAAAGTTCAATCTTCTGTAACAAGCAAATAGCTTACACAGACCTTCCTCCTGCATGTAAGCCTTTTACTCAAGGAACTAGGGAAGCAGAAATAGTAACTTGATCTCAGTGTTCAACACATACATCGGAAGTTACCCATAGCAGTTCACCTACCAGGAGTTGTGATACGTATTAGCTAATAAATGTTTTATGTTAAGAAGTTTTGGTCTATGGAACGTAAACCCTTAATTATGAGCTCTACACCACATCTAAAACATTTATCAACCAATATTGAATAGCAAACATCTGTAAAAATCAATCTCTCTTTGTGGTTCATTTGCAAACCAAGGAAGAACTAAATTGTGCATAATAAGCACAAAAATGATCAGAAGATCTGCAGAACTGGCATAAAAAGATAAAAGGATATCCCATTATGGTATTACTGCATATCTTTGCCTACAACTAGAAATCAACATTTCTTGGTGACAGGAAACGTACCTGTTGGCATTTAATAAAAACATTTAAAAAAATCAAGTTAAAGTCTATGTTTTAAAATCAAACTTGAGGTATGAGTCCAGAATGGATCTTTGGTGATTGCTAAAATTTAAAGTTGCTTTGAGTATTGTTTACTCCTACCAAGTATTAAATTACACTGTCTTGATTACACTTGTTGTACATTCACTCTATCTAGATTGCTATGGGAAAAAAAAAAAAAATCACATGATGCTTTCTTAGGGCCAAAAGCCATCAAAATCAATGACAAAATATCTTTAAGCTCCTGAAGTTCAAATCAAGGCCTTCACTATAATCTATCTGCTAAATAAGAAAATTACAGAAACTGCCTTATATTTTGATTTAATTTATTGGCATGTTAATGGAAACAAGATGAGAGAATCTCAAAACATTTGAGTGAAAGAACATACAAATAAACTTTCAAACTGTCTTTCAGAAAGCAAGTCTAAAGTTATTGAATATGTAAATTGCCTTATTAAAAGAAGAATGATGTCTTTTTCAGCAATCAGTTTAATTACATTGAACTCTTTCAAT
This sequence comes from Buteo buteo, assembly GCF_964188355.1. NCBI lineage: Eukaryota > Metazoa > Chordata > Aves > Accipitriformes > Accipitridae > Buteo > Buteo buteo. Next base: position 13,173,332 of record NC_134181.1, on the reverse strand, counting down.
AGAAAAATCTAGTAGTTCTGCACAAGAAAAGTCTTTTAGAAAAGGGACTCAGGTGTGACATGAAAACTGGAAAAACATTCATGAGTTGAGAGACTATTAAAATGCATAGGATTTATTAGCGGTTACGATGCTGCAGTAAATTGACATCTTCACCATCATACACTGTGACTGTGCCTGTATGGAGGCATCCCTACTCTACGTTGCATTTGGACTTTTTGCCATGTCACTGATCTTCCATTCTCATAACTGGTGCATTTAAAAAGAAGAGTTTTATGAAACATGGCTTTTGAAAGGAGACAGAGATTCTGATGAGAAACACTCCTAACCCATCCTGAGAAGTACAATATAGGAAGTTTTTTCAACATTTCTGGTACAACTTTCTTATAACAATCATTTATATTTTACATCTCACTGCAGTAAGGTGAACCCAATTTTGACCAGGAAAATCATCAGACAAAATTATACCACAGGACAAAGGGCTGAGGCTTCTCTGGAACTTAAGGAGTAGAATTTGGCCTTAAAAACATCTGTGCTTAGATCTTCTCCCTGATTTTTTGTAGAAACTTTTGAAATTGAAGGGCCCAGCTGGCAACAGAGCTAAGATACAATGGTGAAGGACATGAAATCCTTCGGCAGGCCAGGTCAGATGATGCACAGGCTAATGATGATTCCTGGTGATGAGGTAACCTAATGTTTACACCATACAACAACCAAAGGATTAATGGTCAAATGACCATCAAGACTAATGCTCAGCTAGCTCAGCAGACGTCACTGATTGTAGTCCAAATGTGGCTTTGAGGGCACAAGGAAGATAATTGACCATACTTTGAGAATCAATCTATATTTTTCCTGCGGGGACAAACGAGTTTTTTGCTGCAGCAAATCTGGAATGCTAATGGAGGCTCAGAAAGGCCCTGGAAGAGGTAAAATACTGCCTTGATTTTGAATGAGGGAGAATATGATTTGTAATTGGCCTGGGTTTTTGAAATTTGCTTACGGTCATTGTCTGCTAAATACTTTTTTCCTAGCTTTGTTAGCCAGGATTCTCAGTGTCCTATGATCTGTGGTTGATGAAGGTAGTTAAGGGAAAACGTTAAAACGGCAATTTGAGTCTGAACAATTGCTGCAAAAATTAACGAAATACTAAAACATTATGCAGTAAGATCTTTGCAAACTTCCCAGATTAAACTGGGGACATTAGCTACACTGCAACTTGAACTTTGAAGAGTTTTATATCTCAAAGTCTTTGGGGTATAACAATTTTGTAACAAACATCCCTCATATTTTTAAACCAAGTATGCAAAATGAAACTACATATGAAGTCAAAATAATCAAGCAAAATTAACAGCCAAATTCTTTAAAGTTTATATTACATGTCAGCTAAATATGAAGTGTTGAATGGGACTAGTTTTTGCACACTACATAGAGAACGAATAAAACCTCCTTTTTTCCTTTGTTTTTAGGAGTGTATGTAATCCCTAGAAAACCTACCAACAGCTAATGTAAAAACAAAAGCACCCTGTAGACTTATGTACTTGTCTCTACTTTGAAACAAAACAAATTCTCAGTTCTGTTAGGGTTAAGGGTTGGTGGTCTCATTTGAGTCCACAGTGGACAGTCATCTGCATGACATAGCTGGTATGCCTTTTGGCACAATTCAGTGTGATTGACAGTATTTGCTCAGGAGAGGCCCAAAGCTGGATGATGAAGTAACTTCCATTATAGAATACAGACAAGGTCAGCTTCATGCAGAGAGTAGCAACAAGAAGTCCTGGTCCCCAAAGCCTTTGTCCTACTGGATGTATGCTTTTGTATGTTGTTGATATGCTTTAATGAAAAAAATGTTTTTCAGCTGTTAACTGCTATGTGCATGAAGGTTATCAAAACTGTGGAAAAAACTACATCCCGCGTATGAGTTAAAAAACAACTGCGCTTATCTACTGCATCCAAAATAATCTAAGGCTGTCATAGATGTTTTTGCAATACTTTAGATAGAATGATTGATTTTAGAGATGACGTTTAGACTGTGTCTCTCAGGAAAGCTGTCCGTAGAGCAGTAACTAAGAATAACAGTTGTGTTTTAAGAGTTATGCCCAGATTTAAGAGGCCCACCTGCAGAGGCTCTCAAAGTCTGCAAGCTTGCCTACAGAAATGGGATTGCTTAGAGCTGGAATGGAGCATTTGACATTGCTGTCTGAGCTGAATTTTTCTAATGAAAGTCAGTTACAGTAAAGCAAACCCCACAATAAAGCAAATCATTCAAACCCAATGAACTTAAAAAATTCAGTATGAAGTTAGAGCTAATAGGAAAGTTAATAGGAGCAATTCAAGTACTGCGAGAGACATTCTAATGCTACAGCCTGTTTTTTACTACCCAATAGTTCACGTGACAAAGACATTTAATAAACTGAAATTCAGCTTATGCAAGTGGGCAAGTAACAGTTCTCAATCCTTACTTTAACCTTAGTGCTTTGGTACCTTCAGTCCCCAAAAGCCTATCCAAGACCAAAAATCTCTGCTAAGGCAAAGAAGCAGTGTAGGAAAGTTCATGGAAGAGAAGTCAGCTTTTACAACACGCCCCTTAAGATAATTTTCTTCAGATTTTTCTCTAACAGAAAGTAGAGAATTTGCTTCTCTTACTTGGAAAAACAAGAGCTAATATACATGCAAAGATTGATATAAACCCAAACTCTGCTTCACAGACAACAAGTTTGGGGACTGCTCCTCCCCATCCCATGCCTTTTGCAATCTAGCCTGGTTGACTGGAACTTTTTGAGTTATTAATTACAGTTTATTTTCTTCATGGTCAAGGTCTGTTCCCAAGGTCACTAGGGAACATTGACAATATTCCACACTGTGTATTTAGTAGTTCACCTAATCCCTTCCTTTCTTTCCCCCAGTATGTAAAGCCATCTTTCATTTGCATGCCACCAGACAGTACAGCTTGCAGGGGTGAAAGCAAAATGTACAGTAGATAATGTATGAAATTTCTTTTAAATCACAGACAACAAAAGCCCCAAACTACCAAACAAGTACATTCTTAAATTAAGAAAGAATGCACCTTGCTGGAGCCTCATGATGCTACTGACAGATCATTCCCATTATATACGTCTGTTTACTTTGCTAATCAATTAAAGCACTGAAGTTAACATATGCCATATTAAGTGGTGCATATGCTATGAAACAGTTTGTTAAAAAAAAAAAAAGGCAGAAATACTTTTTGTGAACTTCTGTTCCCATCTGATGTTTTAAAACACTCTTGAAAAATTATCATTTTCTAGCCCCAACACAAAAGCAATTCTCCTACTCTCTGCTGAGGCAGCTGAAGTTAATGAAGGAGACCTAGGGGAAAGCAGAAGCAAACAAAAATACCCCCTCTTTGGCATGAGATTGGCCTTCAAGTCTTGTGGAAAGGTCTTAAAATTGTTTAGGGTTAAGTGAAAGACAAATCGGCTCAGAAATTAAACATCTTGTCTTTAGGCAATGAAACTTGGCTGGAAAAATCTCCTGATGACAGATTCATTTCTACAGTTCCTCTGTGACATTATTCCCAGCAAGACTGGACATCTAAGGAGAGGGCCATCCCTAGGCTATAGTGCCTAGCATGCTAGTGTATAATGCCCTGCACCACTGAAGTGACTTGCTTGCTTAGGATTGCTGTCACAGAGATGAAAACAATGAAGAAACAGGGTATTTTCCCCTGCTTGAAAAGAAGTGGTAAAAAGGAATAAAATACATTAAAGAATATTGGTTGTTAGGTTCAGACTTCCAGGCCTTCCCAGATGGGACTGACGAGCAAACTGAGTGTGAATGCACACTAACACTTGCCCATCAATGCTGAGCATCCAGAGAATGGGTGAACATGTACAAAATCTAGCTTTCTTGGGGCTCCTTCCAGCCTCATTTAAAATATCCATACAACAATCCCACTGTTACTTGGACCGGATTCTTCACCATTACCTATTCAGTAAACATCTACATGCTGGTCTTGGACTAGACCAGGGGTACCGAAAACTAAAAAATTAAAACAGCCTTTTAAGACTAAATGTTCTAGTGTGGTTAAACAGCACTCCTGAAGTGCCCCAGGCTTCACACATCATTCTGAGGAGGACATGTCATATTCTGATACTAACATGTCAAGCTTAGGAGGTTTAGACAGGTACAGTTAAATCGCATCGCAGCACTGAACTTCCACTTCTAAAATTTTTATCTTGCTGGTACAGTGAGTCAGGATGGCTGGCTTTACAAAGTTGACTGGCCACAAAAATAAAAGAGGGGGAGGGTGGCTTACTAGGTCAAACAAAAATAATAGCGAGGAGCTGTAGAAGACCTATATTGCTTTCTCCTCCTTATATAGATTTGCGCACAACCAACAAAAGGACTACGTGAAGAAAAAGAGAGGCGGCAAAAGTAGAATTAGCTGCTCTGAGGATTCAGCTGCTCACCGCTTGCCAACACACCCATTTCGATTTCGAGTTCCAGGCTGTCACAGACCACTAGGCTCACAGGCTGTTCCTTTCATTGGTGGAGACAGTCCCCATGGCAGGATAAATCCAACTTCAAACCACCTATGCAGCACATAGCCATGCTGACCAGATCAAATTTGAAGTTTTAGTGCACGGCAGGCACCAGCAGACTCAATTAAGGGGAGCTGCTAAGCTAAATTTGCCCTGCCACCCCTTGGCAGCAGAAAGTTCTCCCTCTCACAAATTTTCCCTGTCGAAAAGCAGTGCAAAAAGCCTTTCAAAGACCCCTGGATGCCAGGCAGGAGTAATCACTGCGGAGAGCTGCAGGGGATTCATGCAGTGCTATTAGCTTCAGCAGTAAACCAAGACACCCAAAGATAAAATCAGTTATTCTACTGTGAGAAGTAGAGGAATGTGTATGATGCCTCTTCTTCCTTGCCTTCCTGAGGGAGAAGCAAGCAAAGATCTACGTCCACTAGTAGTCCTCAAAATACCACTAGAAAGACGAGTAAGCCAAGGTGTTGAGACAAGCACAGGGATGCTAGCTAAGGATGCATTTGGAGTCTGGTAGCAAGAACACCACATCAGCACTGTCCAGAAGAGCACTCTACATCCTACTATGTGGCATATAATTTTGCACTGATGGATTTTGCTCTAACCAGCAGCAGCCCAGTGCAGTCAAAAACAGAACTGGATACTCTGGCCAAGATTGATGCCAGATATTCCTGTATCTTCATTTCCCATCTCCAGTGGACTCCTTCTACTACAAAATCTGCTGGAAATATTTCTTGGCAGCATAAGGATCTGTAGTTATTGCAAAACAAGATATAATCTACTGCATTAGAGGGAAGTGCTAACAGTACTGGACTTCTTTTTCAAGAACTTTTAACCTAAACACTGACAACTGCTCCAAAAAGCCTGAAGAAACTCCAAGTGAATTAAAACAATGCAGCTTGTAGAACAAGCTCATTTGAAACAGCCAAAGTTTCTTTCAATCTGCAAAAATTATATATTGTTAATTCTTTAAATTAAGTCTTGGGCAATGATTCCCAGGTGTTTCTCAAACTGAAGGAATATCTGACCAGCTTAGCAATAAAAACATACAATGCTGTTTTCTAAATCATAGGAATTTTCAGAATTGGCATAAGTGAGAGCAGAATATAGGCACTACTGAGTTTTGGAGGCTACGCTAGAAGATGGTGGGAGGATCCCAACCATGCAGGTCAGCTGATTCCTGTGGCAGAAAACCTTACCAGCCAAGAGCTCTGTAGCCCAAAATTTTATTAGTAGGAACTAACTCACTTCTTGGTTGAGGTTCTTTCTGGGAAGATTTTTCTATTTTTGCTGTTCAAAGGTTCCTCTGAATATGCATTCCTTAACCCCTAAATTTTTGTTCTCTGTCTCTGTATCACTTTCCCAGCTCTCCTTCCTAGAACCAACAGGAGTTCACCAAAGGCACTGATGGCCAAGACTCCCCTCCACACAATGCCCACCAGAGTCAAACAAATAACTGGTAATGAAGAATTCCTTTTCCAAATAATGCATCTTTGCGAAAGGGAAGTTGGGAAAAAAAAAAAAAAAAATCACACTGTGGATTTATCAAATTTCTTGCAAGGTAAGAAGAATGTCACTTTAGAAGTTATAGTCATGATTCTAAAGTATTTTAAAAGAGGATGGCTGAACCTGAGCCACCTTCTTTATGGTTCATTTATTTCATACTTCTCTTTTCAGCTGTGGTTCCAAAAGCAAGAGATTGTTAATGCCACATAAATTACAAATATACAAATATCTTTGTGCTAAAGAAATTTCTAATTTTTATTTTTTATTTTTTTTTCTGGAATCATGTTCTCTTAGTCAGGGCTGCAGAGGTGAAGATGCAACTTGCCTGTTCTTTCAGGGTTGGAGTCAAAGTCTTGGGAACCAAAAGTCCTAGACCTTTCAATTGGACTGTTTTCCACTAATTTAAATCCCTTTGTCTTTTTAAACCAAAATTTAAACTCTATATATTTCAGGAGTGTGACACCTTCAGGGTGGCAAGATCCTTGGCTTAGGACTTCAGCAACTGTAATTCCTCTAAGGTTTACAGCTTTTACCAAAAGGTCATGTCACTGAAACCCAAAAACATGCTAATAAACCACAATGGAGAGGAACAAAATTCTAGGTCTCATAGCTTGGTTGTTTTTTTTTTCGCTTTCTAAAGTTTCAGTCAAAACACATTTCAGTCCCAGCACCCAATTTCCTTAAAGAATTAAAAAAGGCAATTTTGTGGTTCAAGCCTCAACCTCTGGTTGTTTGATGGCAATCAGAGGTCAACTCATTTTAAACTGCTTGATCATGTCATTTTACTTGACCATTTTTGCCTTAATTGCAGATCACATTGGCTGTAGCAGAGTATTCTATAAATACTTGAACAATCTGTTCAATAGAGTGATAAAGCTAAGCAATTTAAAAAATAAGTTGAGCTATGTCACCTTCTTGTCAACTAAGCTACTAATTTAACTATATGTAGAACTTATATAATGAACTGCTATGCTGAGCACTGAGTAGAATTTCTACTTATTCGCTTTCAGTGCTCATTAAGGTGAGAGATGACAGGACTGGCCACGTGTTCCTCTGCAGCTGGATATCACTGAGCTTATAACTAACCTGGCTGGAACAGAATTAAAAACACTTATCAGCATTTAAGGAATGGAGTATTTCAGCAGTAGGTTAGTCCTGCTTGCCCAAGCCCTCATGTTTTACTGTTACTACTGTGGATGGTAGTAGAGTTTTAATTATTACAACCATTTACATATACAGTTGCTAAAAATTGTTTCCCACCCCCCGCTCTGTCTAGGCCTTGATCACTTTAGATCACCTTGCTGACCTCTCCTCACCCTCATCCTTACATTCCAGCTTTTGGCAGCCACTTCCACCTCCTACACCACATCCTCATTGCAAAGGCTGTTTAAAAAGGACCTAAACTGTCTTCAGCTGCCCTTTCCTGTCTGCCACTCTCACTCATGAGCTGCTAGAGAAGAGGTTTCTTTTCAAAGGCTGAATTACCCTTGGCGGTGCAAATGGACCACAAGGAAGCACGTTGCATCTCTGAATCCAAGAGCCCTGGGAGCCAGTTTGCAACAGTTAGCAGGTAGCTAAAACAGCACTTTGCTAGCAATTCAGCCCTCTACTTCTCAAACACCTTTCTTTTCTTAGGATCCCTTCCTGGAAGCACCTGCTGTAGCAGGTAACTTCTGAAAAAAAAAAAAACCACACCACCTTTCCCACTTGGGAAGATGACAATTTAGACAGAGAGAGAAGAATAGCACATCATTATGAAACACACACCCAGAAACATATAATGTCAACTATATTTCCAGTAGGATTCACTGAGCAGTTCATGGAAAACCATAATTTCACAATTCAAAGCAAACAAGTAGTTCCAGAACATTGTCTCCAGTAGATTTGTGTTTTGGAGTCTTAACTATGAAATCTGTGGAGGTGCAAGGTCCATCCAAGGCGTTTCCTCTGCTGGGATATTTAGAAGGGCTCCCTACAGTGTAAATGCTCTGCTGTCTAATAAGTTATGAATACCATATGAAATTTTTCTCTCAAGTGAGGACTATTAGACTCTTCCTCTACCTGTCTGATTGCCTGGAGCTCAGAGGAAATGAATACCCTAAAACCACTATCCATCTGCTAATTTTTGAACCCTAGTTTCAAAGAAATTTATGCATCAGAGGGACCTACAGAACCAAATAAACTGTATGACTGCATATGTTTTGTTTCCATAAGAAACTAGGCTAGAAGATAACCAGTTTTAGTTTAGTTTGATTATACTGCAAAAAGAAAAGTCTTACTATATAAATGTATTACTTGATAGAAGTCATTGTACTCTTCTGGAGAGCTGTCCTTGTTGAGTTCTGTTTGCTCAAGGAAATGACATAGTTTAAATTCTGATGTATACCTCTTCTTTAAGGCATGTTATCACTGAGAGAGTACTTCTAAGTGTTAAAAGGTACTTCTCGCATGGATTTCAAGTGATTATATCAGGGCTGAGGAACCTTTTACTTGCTGAGAGCAAAACAGACCTTCCCAAAGCATTTGGCAGGCCACACTAACACATATCCTAACACTAACCCATACTAATATGAAGAGAGGACAGGGCACAAGAAACAAAATCAGGGTCTGTAGCAAGCCCAAGGCTTCAAGTTGTCCAATACAATGCAATTTAAAAAAAAAACCAAACAAACAAAAAAAACAACAACAACAAAAAAAACCCCAAACAAACCAAAAAACCAAAACCAAGCAAGCTTCTCAAACCTTGTTCTCACAGATTTTCCTCTTAAAGGACTCCCCATCACCGTCCATACTAAATAGCAACTTGCAAGCAGGGTTTTACATTGCAGGAGTCACAGTATGCAGGAGTCAAAGCATGCAGATTTATAATTCCTACTGAAATCTTACCATCTATTAAGACATTGCAAATTATGGACCAGGATACCTTTAAGAGTCTAAGACTCTTCTGCCTTCTGCTTCCTGAGTGATACAGGGTCAAAACTGTTACTATATAAGAATGAACATCTTAGGGATTTGTCGATCTTCTTAGCATGCTTTTAAAAGCTTGAAAAAAAACACGCTAATACAAATAAGAGAACAACTTACTGGTTTGTGTTTAAGACTTCTTCCTAAGACACAGGCATGGATTTTCATATGAGAGGCAGCTAAGGACTTCCCTTTGGTTTCCATCTTTCATTTTAAATGACTCTTTTGCCCTTACATTTGAGAAATTCTTACAAACCTCTTGTTTTCATCCAGCTTTCAAAGTATGACATGAAGAAATTGCTAGAGCCTTGGAAGTTCTTCCACTATTTCTTTAGTGCAGGGGGAAAGAAATGGTTGCAGCTTACCCTTAACTCCTTCTCCCCCACAAATAGTCCCCTTTCTGCTCTCAGACTGTTTGCTGGGTCTTAACAGAATTTCCAAGTACTGATTGAAAATGAATGTTTTAAAAGGCCAAGTCACGCAGCAGCCAACACAGCAGTAGTACACGCACGTCCTGCAGGGGAGCAAACCCTTTATTTAACGGGACCTTCTCACACATCCTCCACCTCAGTGTTACCATACAGCGGAAGAGTTTCCTCCAGCGTTAGGATGCACGCGCAGCCAAGAGAGCATGAGCTTGCATACACAATCTGGTCTGGGTTCCCTGGCTCAGTGCATAGCTGCAACAGCCCACCCTTTCCAAGACAAGAACCTTTTCCTGCTGCCAGTAACTTAAAAAGTCCTGTCATTCAAATAGTTTACATCTGTCCTGAGGAATCAGAGTCAAATCACATGCCTGATGGGAGCTGTTAAGACTACACGAAATAGAATTTTTTCGTTTCTTTCATCTGAAAAAAAAATTTCCCAGGAAATTACATTAAGACTATTGAGAGATTATGATTTATTTTATAAAAGTTAAACACTTATAAGATAGGGAATACTAAAATTAGGTGGTCCATACGACTTCAAATCTGCTTTCTACTTAAGTGTAGCACGAGCTGTCTTCAATTATATGATTACTTTTCTCCGCAAAAGCCCTGCATCATGCAGCATACAGGGGGGGCACCGCAACTCAGGGAGAGAGGTAGCTATTCCAAGAATACCTTTTCAGCTCTCCATTTGGGTTTCTGCCTCTGATGCATTTGCTGCAAGGAATGCTGAATTGCTTTGACATCTATTACCAGAGTATATGCATGCCTCAGAATTACTAATGACGTCTCTCCACAGGGAGATGGACAATACTATTTAACCCATTTTACAGGCAGCGGAGTCCCTGCGTAAGTCTGGGTCATAAGTTAAAGTCTCTTGTCTCCTGGCCACATGCTCCAGCTTCCAGATCCACATATGTCACTACTGCTTGGTTGACTTTATCCACCGCTAGAGCTTAGGAAGCCTGATATTCAGGCCCATGCTGAGCAACCAGACTTATAATTGAATTTTCTTGCATATTATTTATTCTCATGTTTTAGCCATGGTTTTTTCTCTTCTTGCAGTAACAAGTGTTATTGTTAACTTTCAACTGCTAGAGCTACTAAGGCAAGGAACTTGCAGATAATAACCTCATACTGTGCCTTAGTTTATTTCCAGAAAACAGTTCATCCTGTGCTCTAGAAGAAAAAGGGGGGGGGGGGGGGGGGGGGGGAGTATTACATGATCAGGGAGCTAAAGAAAATGTGAAATCATGTGTATACCAGCCAACATCAATAAAGAATATCTTGAATGAGTAGCTTAAAATTCCAGCATTTTCTAAAAGTTGAGTGTTTGCATGTGAAACTGCAATGGTCTTACAAGAGCCTGTTATGTGCTCAAAGTCCTAAGGGTTCTTGAGTTAAAGCAGTTTTAAAGGTAAGTTGTTCACAGGAAAGTGCAAAATAACATAATTTTATTGTTTCCTACATTCTTCTGACTTCCCTTATCTCACTTTTTCAAAATGGCAATCCATCCCACAGAAGATATTCTTTTTTCTGCCTTGGATCCTTTTCACATGACTTAAATGTCTATTACAGCTTCAACTCTGAATTTGCAAATAAGGAAGGAACAGGATGTGAAAGTTGCAGTAAGAGAAGCAATTTATGTGCAACGAATATTAGCTTTTCTACACTGTTGCAGTGAGTGTGATAAGAAGTAGGCACCCATGTACTGTATGCACAGAATGAAACCTTTCCTTAGCAAACAGAAACTGAAATGTTTGCTAGAAGGATCAAAGATTCACACTGCAAAAGACTAATATTAGAGGGCAAGATAACCAATTAGTGTTTCCAGGCCATGTGCAGAATTGAGTATTATATTTAACTCGGGTACAAATTTCATCCTTTGCCCTCTATAAACTACTACGGCGACACAGACTCTGGGAATATAGGAGAGAGAAGTAATTTCTAACAAGATCTATGTATGAAAGCATAGGTAAATTCATATACAATTCATCATCTAAGAATTTGTCATTAATATAGGAATCACGTTTCTATACTAATGTCTTATCATTTTTGGTATGCTTAAATGCAGCTAAGAGAAAGGCAAATTGTGAACCCTTAACTGTGGTTTCTGACCACTCAGACTGTCCTGTTTAAGACAGAGAAACTCTTTGAAGAATAAAGTACTAATCAAAGTCAGGTTTGGCTTATGCAACTTGATCCTATACACAGTAAACTGGAAGGTGAGGTACCATAATGTCTTAAAATACCACTACACATTGTTTCTATCCCTTCCAGGATTTCCAGGCTCATCCTATCATCTATGCTTGCTAAATACAACCAGTGAACGGTTATGTAATAAATATGGTAACATCTGGAAGCCTACAACATTTAGCACTGCTTAGTTAACATTTAGGAGTGTGGGCTGTGTAAAATTCAGATGGAAGAGCACTGATCCATTACCAAGGATATCTGTATTAAGGAAATATCAAGGGCTGTGTGGACACTGACAACTTTCCAGCATATAATTATTGTTGTTTTTCTAAATGATAACTATAATTTCCTATTTAATTTCACTCTTCAGAGTGCATCCATCCTGTTCTTCTGGTTTCTCATTCCACACACACCCCTCTTTTTTTTTTTCCTTTTCTCCTTTTCAGAAAAGGCAAGAAGGCCCACAGTTGGCCTAACACATGCATACTGTCCCCTTTCTAATAATGCCCCTTACATTAGTGCCAAACAGTCAAGATTTTCTAAAGCACTGAAGTAATTCTGCAATGCCCTTACTGCTGTGGAAACTGCTGAGCAAAACCCTTGCACAATGGGTCTCACTGGCATTCTTTAACCCTGTTGGTGATGATAGTCTCATAAATCTAGGTAAATCTTTAATTATACCTTAGGAGCACTCTGATATTATAACTATGAAGTAGTAATAAAGAATATGCTGACAATTAGCTCCAGTAAGTCTACACTTTATTGAATAGGGGGAGTTGCTTCTAGGGTTAAACTAGAGTTGCATCATGGGTTCTTGTTGCTATTTTTGGTTTTCCTTCGCTAACCCAAATTTTATGGGTTAGCATATATGCATAAAGCATGTAACACCAGCGCTTTTTTTTTTTTTGGCACATACTTATCTCCTCTATCTTTTTCCTTTTCTCTGGAACATTTTGAGTTCTTGGTATTGGAAAGCCATTTTGGTTCTGGAAAAACTAAAGACGTAACTACATTTTTTCTGTACATGGCTCTTTACAGTAGCAGTTCTTTTTTACTGTATCTCTGGTTGAAAATTAGTAAAGGTAGACCTCTTTCTGTGGCTTCAGGGTTCTGGTGATACTGGCAGAAAATCAGACCATGACTGACTGAAGGATATAGCTTTGCTTTTAAATGTCAATGCTACAGTTGCATGTATTTTCTACTAGCGTATGCAAGATATTTACATCTTAAGCCAAAGCATACACTTTAAATTGCGTGAATAATGCTGAAAGAATAGTAAGTTCTTTTACTTTGCTAATTAAATCATCTTGAAAAATGGTCTAGGTAGTGACAGGATTAACAAGGGCGCTTTGCAGGATTTTGATGTTTTCTTGATTAGATCAGGAGTATTTTATATAGAAGCAGTATTTGATGAAGTGGTTTTAGCAATGTGAATGAATGCATGACCCTAGTTTATCTCAGTATCTTCGTAAAGAAGCCATCTTAGCTGTCAAGGAAGCCCAGCCAAGAGTGAAAATGACCTTAGCTCACAACTAAGCAAAAGGTCAGCTGAAAAGAATAGTGAGAAACATTATTCTTAGTTCGGATCCTTTGGGTTAGCCAGTGTTATTCCCACCTAATGTAATGTATTGTACTGAACTTTAATAAGTCAATATTACAGGAATATTAGGTCTAAACCCCACAAAATTATTTTCACTTTTCCTTTTATTTCTTTTCTGCAAGAAATAAAGTCTTTCCTATTAATACAAGGAGCTTTCTGAAAAGATTGCATGAATGGGGACTATATTTTAAACAGCATTATATAGATGCATGTCAAGATGAGAGACTTTTTTTGAAATAGTAAGAGAGACAGTCAAAATACTTCTATTGGCAACAGCCACACAAATTCTTTCAGCTTTTTTCCAAATACGATTCCTAAACCTTTCTATTTTTAACCTAGAAGAAATAATAAAACTGTCAAAATGTTTACATATAGTGCCTACCACCTGAGGTCTCAGACTGCTCTGTCAATATCCTATTAATTGCATTATAAATTTTATAGAGCTGGAAAGTATAAAAATTCCCATTTTACAGATGGGGAAATGGGAATATTAAGAATTCATGCACTTAGTCACACAGGAACTAGCAAGGAGAGGGCTAGAATGAAGATCTCCAATTGCCCAACAGCAGAGCTCATTAGATAGAAGGCGAGCAAAGAAAAATATTGCATTTGTCCCTGTGATTTCAGTCTTCTACATATGAAATAGTTTGGTACTAACACAATAGCAACACATTCCCATGGATTGCTCCAGGAGGACAGCAATTTGGAGCAACTTACAGTAACTCTCTGGCCAAAAGCAACACAAATAGACTTTTACAAAAATAAATTGCAAAATAACAAATGGTAACAAATATTTTTTTCATTGAAATATTAAAAAGGAAGGCAAATAGAAGCCAGGGAGGATTATTAAAAAGCTACCCTATCTTCATAAAAATTCAGTGTTGGTAAATGCAATAGCCTGGATTTAGTTTGCATATGTTATATTAATCCTGGTCATACTTAAAATGGAAGATGGAGGGTATAAAGAGATCACATCCAAAGCACTCTCCTTCAGATTTTTAAAATGACAAAATCCAAGATCACTCACAGAGAAGGGACTGGGAAAAGCAACATCCACTGATTCCAACATATCTCTGACAGATGTCATTTGGGCATTGAATTTGATTTGGTTTCATTTGTGAGGCTACATGTATCACTTATATTTTAGCAGATCTGTATGCTTCAAAGGCAGCAGGATTTATCCCGTACTCTGGTCAGGTTTCCCCCTGTTCACATTCTCACCATACTCACCTCTTAATCTCTGCATATGCCTTGCACAGAAATCTATTCCAGTTATGCAAAAAACTTCAGTCTGTAAAAAACCAAGTATGTTGCAGTATTGAGATCTCACAGCACCTTGCAAAAATCCACAATATAAGCTTTAGAAGCCACTCTAGAAACTACTTTCTCCATATATGTTTTCAAAGACATTTTTTCACATGGCTTCCACATGTGGCTTTCCACTGAAAGAGAACAGTTTCCCTGGGAGAACATTCTTTTGGCAAAACTTAAAATCAGAATTTTGTGTTTTCAAAATAAGTTGCACAAAATAAATCACCCCAAAAGGTAAATCTTAAATAAATAAATAAAGTCCTTCTGTTGGAAAACTGCTTATGCTTACTAAAAAACAAAACAAACCCCACACATTATTTATCTAAATAACTGGATACAGTATCAGTAGCCAATATCCTGTCAGCTACAGTTCTTTAGAAACTTATTTCCTTACTTCCTGTGTGATTTCACATTGTTTTTATTCCCTTCCTAACTATAGTTCTGGGAATACTTTATTGATTATGACTCATTGCTTGAAATTACACACAGATTTGGAAATCCACCACTTTCTCTACTTTTGACAAGTGAATTCAAGCTATATTAGAGTTTTAGAGAGCTCAAGGAACACGGTATGTCAAACTTTTGACACAGAGGCTGCCTCCTGAAGTTTAACTGCCCATAAGTTACTCCAAAAATTCAGAGTTCAGTAGAATAGAAGTGTAAAGAAGTTTTGTTTGCTTCTTTTTATCTTACTCTATTTTCTTTCAATGATGTTTGAACTCACATTATTGGGTTCTTCACTCCTAGTCTTTTTTTTTTTTCTTTTGATATATTTACTAATATATCATTTTTCCCAGGGTACTTTTGAACAGATTACATCCAGCTCCCTGTTGGATGAATTTCAGCTCTTTACATACTCTTACAACACTCAGCACAAACACTGCTTGTGTGATCTAGGCTTTGGAAAGTTATTTCCTAACCAGAGTAGGAATAAATGGATGTCTACAATTTAGGGTATTTTTATTAGGCTGCAATTTCAATCCAGTTAACAAGGCTCAGCTACAGTCCCTACTCTGCTGGAACATGGATAGATTTGGGGTAGGGCAAAACTTCTTTGCAGAGTTCAGTGGTCTTGGTTTGGTTTTCTACTTCCTTCTCTTGCAATACAGACTGCCCACATCTGATGGAAGGATAAAGGGTAGAAAACACTGGTATTATTGTAGGTATTAAACTCTCTCAAAAGTTTGATTTGTGTCTCCTTACATTCCCAGAATTACTCAAAATACCTTATTTTGATCTTGTACCAGGAAAGAATTTCCCCCAAGTGAGATAACATGGAACCTGGGGCTAGCAGAAGTTACCCCTTCTTGTACTATGAGAGTTGATTTCTTTCATATGATTGTTTGCATATGATTTTTTACCTACTAGTGCTTCATTAATTTCTTTCCTGTAACATTTCCACATTTCAGAACTGTGGCATTATTCTGGTAGTAAAGGCTTT
Source organism: Buteo buteo (assembly GCF_964188355.1). Lineage (NCBI taxonomy): Eukaryota > Metazoa > Chordata > Aves > Accipitriformes > Accipitridae > Buteo > Buteo buteo. The sequence continues at coordinate 13,157,366 of NC_134181.1, read as the reverse complement.
ATAATTATTTTAGAGGTGTGTTTATAATATAGATATATATTTATTTGTTGGCAAATGCTTTGTGGTCTATGGGGGTGAAGAGGTAGGTGGAGGGTATGTTTCTTAGCCAACAAGGATCCTTACTTCTCTTCAGAGGCTGCCTTTTAGTCTTATTCCTGCTGGCAGAGTCCCAGTCCCTCCCAGTTCAACATCTCTATGGACAGATCCAGAGGATTCCCACTAGCAGATCATCTGCCCCATCTCACACATCATCTTCTCCTCAGCCTGTTACCACCATCATCACATAAGTGCTTCTGCAGGTGCTAGGAATCACTTATCATGCACTGATCCTCAACTAAAAGTGTGGAAAGCCTTTTCCAAGCTGCCAACACAATAAATAGCTAATCCTCAAAGGCAAACATCAATTATGGTTGCAATAGGTAAGTTACAAGCACACTGGTGGAACAAAGCAAGCATGTTTTTTTCTTTCCTGAACACTTACATTTTAGGAAGCTCAATACCTAAAGGTAGTCCGTGTTTGCTGTTGGAAGTGAAGCTGCTATTCCTCCAATTCTGAGCCACATATTGATAGGTTGTCACCTTTCAACTGCTTTCTAATCCACTAGACCAGAGGTTTCAAAGAAAGCATTTTGTATGGATGCTGAACCTGCATTCCTGGAGTTCCAAATAGATCTACTGATCCAAAAGCACAGGTATTCCAGATTTTGGACAGCTAGTTGAACGACTTCCCTATTTTTTGCCCTGAATGTCTCAGATTTGTTCAGTGTCTGTGATTCAAATACAAGATTGAGATAGATTCACAAGAAAGAACTATTAATGCAGTCTTAAAACGATTTTATCTATTACATTGAAAGTTAAAATTGAAAGTTAAATTAAAAGCAACAATGCCAATGATAAAAAAATATGTTGATAGAAATGTTAAATAGGACAATTTTACTGTAGGCAAGTGGTTTCTAACTTCAATTGAATTCCTAATTAAAGCCATGACTGCTATTTATTGTGCAATATGCTTATTTGGTGCTGCAGCATCTGCTGCTTGAAAGCAGCATTCACCCTCCTCTCCTGGGTTAATTTAAGTTCACCCGCCTCCCCTCAGTTCAGCACCGGCACTGGAGTATCACAGAATGGGAATTCAGCACATTGCAGAGATTTAGTACCTATTCTAAAGCCCAAACCTTCTTTAATAAACACATTCTAAATACTAAAAAGCTTGTTTAAAAGTGGCAGGGACTGCACGTAGAACATCAAGGTGTCCCCGTGCATGCCATTCACTCCAATGTGCATAGGAAGCGTCCGCAGTTTCAAGTCCTCTGTTAGGAGAGTTGGATGGTTAAGGGGAGAAACCTCCCTTTGCAGCCCACAGTTCTCTCCCCACAAATGCAGCCACCCTGAAAATAAAAGGCAGGGCAAAGTGCTTCCTTTCTCCCTCACTTTACTTCTTCAGCAGCCTCAGGCACAGTGATTTATCACCAATGCGGCTCCTCTCCCGAAGAATCCTTTTGGAGCAGTACCACAAGATCCAAGCAGGGATGCGGGCTGCAAGACCGGGTGCTCCACAGACGCAGGGCAGGATCTTCTCTTTACTCTGCATTTCTTTTGGAATTTAAATGAACAGACAGGAACAATTGTGGGGTAAAGCTGAGGTCAGCATGAGAGACCTATGTGCCCACAGTCCCATCTGGAGGGAGAAGGAGAAGGCCACAAAGGGGAAAGCGTTGCACGCAGAGTGCCCTCCCCTGCTAGCGCAGCTTCCTTACCCCTCACCTCACAGGGCAGCTGCTGAAGACAACTTGGCAAAGGTGGCAGTTCCTCCGGGTACGGCCTGCACACAGGACAGGCCCGGTGCCCACCTTAGACTAGTGCCCCCAGGCTGACTGAGCACAGACACCCCTTCCTCCTCCCCAAAGAACCGAGGCTCTCTTAAAAAGACCAAGAAGATAAACCTCTAAATCCATATCAGCAAACACCTCTTTTCTGCTGGGGCAAGAAGCGTGCAAATGTTTGTGCCAAGAAGTCAGGAGTTTTGCACTGTCCTCAGAGAGGTATAGCCAGTAGTGTCAGGCCTACAAGCCTGTATTGAAGGAGATGGAGGACAAAAAGAGAAGTTGGGTTAAAGTCACCCATGAAGATGCTGGACGGACAGCAACTGGCAAGATAGACCCACTTCCTTCAGTGCAGGTAGAAGAATCAAGAAAGCATCACAAAAATCAGAACAAAGGCTGGAAATATGCCTACGTATTTTCCAGATAAGCATCTAAAGCAAAAGTGTTCGTCTGAACCAATTCACACATGCTTAAACTTCCCAGGGTTTCAGTTACCCAGAAGAGAGTGCCAGGATTGAACTGTCAGCTGGTTGGGGCCATCAGAGAACCAGGGCTGGAGGAGACTCTAGAAGTTACCAATCCTATTTTTCCTCCCTCAAGTCACGCTCTTTCTCCAGGTGTTTGCACTGCAGCATACAGCCCAGCAGAGTTGAGACTTCAGCCTTTGTTACCTGCACAGCAATGCACCCCATTTGCCCTGCCAAGAAAGGCAGGGACAAGCTTTACTCTATAACAGAGATACTGCTGAATCAAGACTCCTCCCATACAGTCAATCCTTTGCATCTTTCTAAGGATGCTAAGACTGGTAGTAGGTTTTTTGTTTATTTGTTGTTCCAGGACTTATGTAAAGCATCTAGTTCTTCACATGACAGCCTGGAGGTCCGTTTGGCTGCTCTGTCCAGCACTAGCTGTACTAAGGCCAACCAAGAGACAGACCAAAAACCTGAAAACCTTTGCACAAAGGGCACGCTATTGCCAAGGACTATAGAATATGACTGAAACAGTAAAGAATTTTTGGTGACTGTTTGGGGGAGGGAGAGAATTATATGTTAAAATGTAAGAACTCTCTTCCAGCATAGTTTAAATTGCTTCACAATACTGATTAAAATAACAGAACATTATAGCTTGCTTAACTAAACATTATATTTCTAAATCCATTTTCAATTGTTTTCCTTCAATTTAAACATTTTGAGCAATTTTATTGCTATTCATACCTGCTTGATTTTTTTTTATTAGAAATTAAAATGCATATTTTTTATCTAGGTTACAGAGTGCTGGTATGTTTAACTCTTTCAGATCTGCAGACTGAGCACAGGAGAGCTATCAATGGCATAAACACAGTGCCTGTCCATTACATTAAAATATTTATATTAAAAGACACTTTTTGGCAATAATGGCAGTTGAAAGGAGAAGGAAGTTCAGAAAGGAGGTAGAAAGAAGGAAGGGGGGGCATCATGAGACAGAGGGAGAAAGCTAGAATAAAGTAAAGCAAAGGGTGTAAGTGACAGCTTCAAGATTAACATTCCATTTTCCTCATTCATATCCCTTCTTTACATTTTGGGGGCTTCTCTCCCTACCCTCCTCTTGGCAGGAAAAATAAAGCAAAAACTCCAGAAGTTTTAATAAGAAAGTGAACCAATTGTGACTAAAGAAAAAGAAGTATCTCAGACTGTGAAATAACACTGAATTGTAAATATACTTCTGTAGCAAGACAGGCACCTAGATTTCTTCTTATATAGTGAAGTAATAATTATCAATACTGAGAGACAGCCAGCCTTGTCTGGAGTCAAGCTGCACACTGTTTGAACATCCCTGTTTCAGCTTAACACCTCCCGTATTTCCTTTTCCCCAGCCACCCTTCACTACTTCTCTGGAAGGCTTCTCCCTGATGGCACGAGTCCACACCACGACCCTTCATAAAGTGGGAATCCCCCCTGAGTACCTAGGTAAAGATGGTGTAACTGGCCCCACCACATTTATACCCAAACCTTTCTAATTTCCCTAAGTCAGCAGGGGACATTCAGAGACCACTAAGTGCTGGTAACCACATCAAAACACTAATTAACACAACTATATTCCCACACAAATAAAACATTAATATGATAATTTCTAGCCTATAACCAGCTGGTATCTTTTCCCCAGCTATATAGACAGTAGGATTAACAGTGCAAAGCAAGTATTATAACAAAGTCAAATTAATATCACCTTTTCCCTATTTTATAATTCAGAATCAAACAATAAATTATAGAAGACCTTTAGAAACCATGCCTCATGAAATACTTCTCCTGGATCCTTGCTCAAGGTGTAAAGCCCTTTCCATCAAGTTCTCCTGGTTTCTATGTAATTCAAGGCTATGCAGTGACAGGATCTCAGCCTAGACAACTGTGACCATCAAATGGTCCTGCTCCACTTTCCACTTGCTGTCACTGTCTTTCTATCTTCTCTCCCTACTTTTTTCTCTCTTAACACTTCCGAGATAAAACAGCCCACATATTATTCAAAGGTAGTTGCTATGGGTCTGTTGTCATACAGACAAAGAACAGGAAGAGAAACACTGTTTGGTCCAAGATAAAACCAAGCCAGAAGACTTTTCTGCAGGAGTAGTACTTGGTTACTACTACAAAATTTTTTATTTTTTTTTATCTTCTCAGGCTCAAGCTACACTTGTCAAAAAACACATGCGTATATTTCTCTTCACTCTGCAATAATTTTGGCATCGCCTTCAGTGATAAATGCATTTCATGAACGTTAACACATTATACATACATAATTTGAAAGAACTATGGGGAAAACAAGCAGCAAAAATATGAGCAATGTCAGTTAATGAAAAGCTCACATTTTCAAACTAGTGTTTGGCTAATTAAAATTGAATTAAGTGACTACAACATTAACTATGTCAACTATTTAGCATAAAAAGTTGTTAAATATATCATATTGTATGTAGGAAGATCCTTGCAATCTTTAATTGTAAGAAATAGTCGTGTACTATTTAATTGCACAACTTGGTAGGATATAAAATTCAGTTACATGAATTATATTTAGTAAAATATTTTAAAATGTGTTGTTTTTAAGATTGTGGAATTTTATGGATAGTGTAATAGAACTGAAGCACATTCTTAATTACATAATTATTTCCATTTTCAAAGTCCAGCTAACGGCATAACTGGTCTTGTTTTTACAGTCTAAGGTAGAAAAAGACATCAAATTAAGTGCTTCAAATTCACTTGCTAAGAAATAATTTTGAATTCTTACTCGAGTCTTTTTTCCACAAAATTTTGACCAAAGAATCCAGTATCAGACCATACAGGGTCCTCCAATTATTCATGGAATGTGTGTTTCTCATGATCATACATAAACATATACAGAAAACTTTTGGCAACACTTTAAGTTGATACTAACCATATCATAATTAACACACTTAAAAAAGACTAGAACAAAGCCTGACAAGCCTGAATGTCCAGTGAGGATTTTTTTAATACAATTATTGCCACTAAACTTCTGGTGTGGGGAAGTCTGAATCCTTCTTTTTCCTTCATCCACAATGAGACTGTCCTATTTCTTCATCTACCACAATGATCATCTTTTGTTTTCAAAGTTAGATGGGTTTCATGTCATATTCACATCTCAGCATGTACAGGCAGTTATTAACTTTTCCAAGAAGTCCATGCTACATGTTGTTATACATAAACACCATCACCAGTCAGGACAGGAATTAGGGTAGAAAACCACCGAGAAAAAAAATCAGGTAATACTCAACATTCATTAAAGTAATTAATTTTAGAAGTGTTCTCCACCCTACTTATAGTATGACTCACCAATAGGCAGACTCCTGGTGTTGCACACATGGTTGAAGGACAGAAGCATAGCACAGATAAAAGTGAGGAGAGCGCTAGCTGCTCTTTGAGGATCCCTGAGGCCCTCATCTCAGCAGCACTTGTTTGCCTGGTTTCACACAATACCACCTGTCCTCCCTCATTATCAATCAGGAGTTTGCCTACCAACTTAAAGGGGAAGTAGCCTGACTGATACAAGATGATGGAATAAGAAACAGACTTTCCACAGCCAGGACAATAAACACAATCTCTTAAATTAAATCTCTCTAAATTAGAAATTTCCAATTTTTTTTTAATACAATCCTAAGTGGCAGCAAGAGCTGTCATTCCTAGCTCTACATACACTACTTTGATATAACTCATCTATCACTATCTCATTTGAAAGCCACATTTTATGAAGCTTTGAGCTAAACTGCAGCTAATCATCTGGGCATGGCCCAGAAAACGTATCAGTGATCATAAGGAAGTGAATAAACAGCAGAGAAAACCAGATGAAAGAAAGACTAAAGCTTCTCTTCAGTTATCTTTGTAAAGAAATTCACAAACAAAAAGATGGCACGAGCCTCTGGCACTTGTGCCAATCATGCATCCAGCAGCACTTACCATTGCAGCATAGGCAAACATGCTTAATGGATGCCCAAGGCCACGCCAAAGTACTGTGTTGTATAGTCACAGGCATCTTTCATGTATACCCAATTCCAGATCCATTTTTTGGATATCCTTTTGTTAGCAACACAGCCACTTAAATGGATACACAAGGTTATACCAAAATATAGCATACATCAAATTATCAAAACCATCATGCACTGAGACTGCAGCTCACCCATCCCACTCTTCATCCCAGTGGGCATATATATAGTCCTTATTAAGCTCAGCAGCTGTGTCAGTAGAGTTCAGTTCATGGAGCTAGCAGACCCATCTGCATTCACTCAGTGCCTCCCTTAAATTCCCAAGCTCCCCTTCTTTCCTTAGAAAGATCTAGCCAGATCAGGTGATATTACTCAGGCAACTCCCACTGCTGTAATTCTGTACAACTTCCTTTTGGGTTTTGGTGGGGTTTTTGGCATTAAATCCCTTTTAATTGTCAGTTTCCCCCACTTCAATTTCCCTGATTGTCATGTTAAAAGCAAACAATACCCATTGTTAGCAGACTAACTCATGCTGTCCTGGATAGAGTCACACAAACAAAATTATTAACTATCAAAATCAAGTAGTCTTTATACCACGTGTTGAACCTGTCATACCTTAATAAAGCAAAGCTTTGAGTCCACATTTAAATTCAGGTTCCAAGTTTCATAAGGAATATGGACATATGAAACCTAATAATTACAAGGCCAACTGATACATTTTATTGCCATCCTTTGTAGATAGGGTGATCCACTGGATGAAAATTCTGTTTTAAAGTGCTGTTTTGTGATTATCTCGATTTACTTTACACTTATTCTTGCATGAATATTTATAATGTCTGATGAGAATTGATATAAAAAAGTATAATCAAGATTATTTTATCATCCTTATTACACACGGTTTGGGGTAATTTTATGAAAAACATGGTTGTATATTTATTCAGAGCTACAAGTTTCACACAGGCCAGTCAGTAACAACCTTACTAGTTTTATAGCTACAGCTATAGTTACAGCTCAGCAGCAACATCAACAAACTGTAGAGAGTCCAGTGGACTGGAGACAAGAGAGGAGAGGCTAAGTGTACTAAATTTGTTTACCCTGGAGAAGGGATGGTTTAGGGAGAATCTAATTGCTGTCTTATACTATCTAAGGCAGGGTTATAGCAGAGACTCTTCTCAGAGATGCACAGCAAAAGAACAAGAGGCAATGGTCACAAGTTGCAGCGGGGGAAATCCAAATGGTCTGAAAGGAAAAAAAAAAATCACAGCAAGATTATTTACACACTGGGACAGTTTGCCCAGAGAGGCTGCAGAATCTCCATCCATAGAGATTTTCTTTTTTTGTCTGCATAAGGCAGACAAACCTTGAGCAACCTGCTCTGATTTTTAGTACAGCCCTGCATGGAACAAGGGATTGGTCTTCCCAGCTCCACAGGTCCATCCAACCTAAATTATCTGATACCAGTGCATGTGTAAAACAAAGCAGGAGAAAACCTGCATGTCTTCTGCTTTGCATGTAATCTAAGCAGCCACCACAGAGGCAATGTCTCCTAAAGCCCTTCTTTTTTTGGACAAAATAGCTGCCAGTTTTATATATAAACAGGAGAAAATACTTGAAAAGGTAACAAAAAGATAGAGAAACTTGTTTAGTGATGGCCCCTGCCCTGCATATTTTAAGAAGCAAAATACCTCCCGAGTTTGTCACTCTGAAAGAGCTCTCCTTAGCTAAGAGAGAAATTTAAGCTCTTTCTATGGCTCTTGAATGCAAAAACATGTTGGTGGCAAACGGCAGGAAAGGAACAGGCAGGCCCTGTAGAACACAAGAGGCAGGATTCTCTCTGTTTGCTTTAACAATTACTTTACCTTGCATCAATAACCAAGAAACCCCTAGGTCATTCACCCCAAAATCTCAACAAATAAAAGATAGTTACTTAAACCGAAGAAGTTTCCTCTGCTGACTTTTGAGCCAAAATGGCATCATATATTCTTAAGTCCTTACCTAAAAACTTCAAGCATAAAAGCTTTTTTAATGAGGCAGATGACTCTGTGGGTCATTCTTAGGCTAGTCTCAAAAAACAGGTTTTGTTTTTTTGCTTTCTGGTAGAATAGCATGTCCTTTGGTCTTACCCTGCACTTTTTTTCAGCTGTAATCTATGAGTAGATTGTCATTCAAGCCTCTGTGCTTCAATGTCTCTGTATATCCAGGTTGACTCCTGGCTCTCAAACAGAAAGAAACACACTGCAACATGGATCAAAGCAGGTACTTATGCTAAAAATCACCCTGCAATGGGACCTAAGGACATTTAAGTTGTCAAGCGAAGACTGAAGACCCACATTAGGAGACTGCAGCCCAGAATAACTACAGTCTTTCTTTACCTCTGAGGGTAATGGCATTAGAAAGCCATACAGCACTTCACCAGTTACCAGTCATTGCTCTCTCTGAAGAAGATCTGTTCCTTTCACTTGAATTACTAGGAAGTTTGCAAGCCAGACCTTATATGGTAGAAATCTTTCCTAAAAATTGGATTAAGAAATGGTTACAAAATGAATAGCAGCATTTAGAACTTTTTCTCAGGATTTTTTTTCCCCTTTCTTTCTGAAACTGAAATATGAGAGTTACTAGCAGAAGATAATCTACTTTCCCTTGTCAGACAAAGTTTATGAGTTATGTTGATCATAAATGAAGCAATGGCTTGATGAGAAGCCCTCGTGCACAAAAGCTTCAAGATGATGATGATGAACAGGTTTTGATAGAATCATAGAATAGTTTGGGTTGGAAGGGATGTTTAAAGGTCATCTAGTCCAACCCCCCTGCAATGAGCAGGGACATCTTCAACTGGATCAGGTTGCTCAGAATCCTGTCCAACCTGACCTTGAATATTTCCGGAGATCGGGCATCTACCACTTCTCTGGGCAGCCTGTTCCAGTGTTTCACAACCCTCGTGGTAAAAAATTTCTTCCTTATATCTAGTCTGAATCTATCCTCATTTAGTTTAAAACCATTACCCCTTGTCCTATTGCTACAGACCCTATTAAAAAGTCTGTCCCCATCTTTCTTATAAGCCCCCTTTAAGTATTCAAAGGCCACAATAAGGTCTCCCCAGAGCCTTCTCTTCTCCAAGATGAACAACCCCAACTCTCTCAGCCTTTCTTCATAGGAGACGTGTTCCATCCCTCTCATCATTTTTGTGGCCCTCTGGACCCACTCCAACAGGTCCATGTCTTTCCTGTGCTGAGGACTCCAGAGCTGGACACAGTACTCTAGGTTGGGTCTCACGAGAGTGGAGTAGAGGGGCAGAATCACCTCCCTTGACCTGCTGGCCATGCTTCTTTTGATGCATCCCAGGATACAGTTGGCCTTCTGGGCTGCAAGCACACATTGCTGGCTCATGTCCAAATCTTTGATATGAGAAGTTTGCAAAGCCATTTACTGTGAGAAAAAAAGAAAAGATTCGGTTCTCTTATAGTATGAAAAAGTGCAAACACAAGGAAAGTCATCTTCCATGATTACATAATGATATATTCCTTTTAGACGAATATTACAAACCAGGAAAGAGAAAAAGGTCAGCAGGATGACTAAAGATGTTAGCAAGAGTTTAAGTATCAGTACTGCTTATTACTGCTCACCATTGGCATCAGTATTACTTACCACCAATCACAACTGGGAAGTCTGAGTTGGTATTTCAGAAGAATCTATATAATTATATTCTATAGACTATGAAAGAAATAAGACTTCACCATCTTCTCTATGTCAATGCTAGTGACATACAAAGTATGCAAGCCGTAAAGCTGAGTCCAAGGCTTCAACAGAAGATGAGGGCAGCAAGTACAGCTGACAAAGTTGCACTCTCTCTTTCCTGCTTTCAGCTTTGTCAACTGTGCTGTACTACTAGTTGGCATGACTTCTAGAGCAAGACGGATACCCATTTTTACAGATTATCACTTCTTTATACCCTGCAGAGTGGTCTCCTCTCCTGTTTCACTCCCATGATGTGAAAGTTGAGTTATATACCATAGTGAATAATGCCCTAGTCAGTCATGCTGAATGTATTTATGATGACAACCCAAGAGATAGGTGTTCATGCTGCTTCTGGCATGGAGCACTACTGTTTGGTATTTCATTCTGATGGTATTGTCACTGCTGGGAATTCTGAGCTACAAGGTGAGAAAAAGTCCTATCTGAAGTCCAATATTTTGGGCTCAAGTCCCCGGTCTTGACACTCAACCTCTGTAGAACATGGATTTTAATACAGTGGATAAGCTGCTTGTAAATTATATGATGCATTCTTCCTATGTGCAATACTGGAGTAGCATTTACCTATTTTCACAAAGTAATTTCAGTTCCTTGTATGGATAGTAGTCTCATCATGTATAACCAGAAGATGTTGGTATTAATACAGTATTCTAATTTTAATTGTACACTATACAACTAGCAAGTAACTCTTATGCATCTTTGTCATCTAATTCACATCTATTTCTTTTCTACTTCAGTATTTTCCTTTTGCATTTTCAGAATACTCCTCCAGAAGAAGAAGGGGCGATGGAATCCTTAAAACAATTTCTGTGATTTGGGAGTGAATCACGAGAGTATGAAAACTGTAATTAGCTTTGGTAATGTCCCTGTAAATCAGGCAACCATACCACTGCAGTTAGGCTTTCTGAGACGTGAGGTTAGGTGCAAGGGAAATAATCTCAGTTTCTTCTAGTGATCACAGTCACTGAAGCACAGTCTGCTGAGGTGTTTAGTCCTCTCTGTTTTGCATTAGGATAATGACTTGGATTTTCTGATACTCTAATGATGGCTTTCATCAGTGTCACCCTCCCACCCACAGCTATAGGCAAGGCTCTAGGAGACCAAAAGCCTTTTAATCACTGTGCCCTCCAGTGCAGGCAATAGCCAACTTTCATGTCCAAGAAGGAGATAAGATTTGTGGTCCAGGAAGCAGCTGTTTGGCTCTAAGATCTGACCTTGGAGCTTAAAGAGGTTCACAAAATGTACTTATTGCCATATCTAGCTCAGGATTTGAACTTCTGCATGAGCTGATGAGGTTAGTGTTATCCAAAATTCCATATCATGGCATCAGACATAGCTCCACTTTCAATACAGGCTTTTCAAGTACTGCCCATATAGCTTAAAGGATCTGGCACTATTGCCATTCAACTTTGTCGCCTATTAAGAACCAAAAGAAGTCATGTCAAATAGTAGAGCAATATTTCAGATGTCTTTGAATAGGGCTCTCTGCATTCAAACCCACTTAAATATCTGCTGCTTTGTTACTCCTCCTGCAATATAGCCTGGATTTTTCTGAGCATTGCCCCTGAATTCCAGGCTATGCTGGAGAACAGGGAAGGCTGGCTGAGGAACCTGCAACCATTTCAGAGGAATCAGATACAACCTTGCCTTTTAAAGCGGTGCATCCTAATGTATTTAGACAACTGCTAGGTCAGTTGCAGGCCCACACAGTTTTGCATTGTTTTCCAAAGAAGAAATTCAGTCAGATTTTTCTCTGAGGGACTGACTGCAACTCACTCAAGACCTGTTTGGAATTATTATATGAGAAGATAAAACAAAAATATTTGTTTAGCATTTACAAGAGAAAAATTGCAAGAGAACTTTGATATTAAGAAAATGCAAATATTAAAAGGGAAAAAAATTAAGGTTATATATATACTGGACTATAAATGGAAAGGGAGGTAGTAAACTTAAAAATGCAATGGAAGCTTTATAGATAAGCTTTAGCACTTAACATTGAGGGATGACCTTTTTGTAATGTTTGAAAACTGCACCATATCCTCTCCCAGTTTATAACTCTGAATGATGTGTCCAGGAATGTATAAAAAAAAGAAAAGAAAAAAATATTTTAGCATTTTAACACACTATCAGACTTCCACTGGTTCAAATGTTTTAATGGCAACATCAAAAACTCTCAAAATTTTCCAGGTAGTTACAGTTTGTTGCGGACTGTTCCCAGGCCATAGTTATTGAGGAGTTTAGCAAAGGTTGCTCTATTTCATTGTGTAACAGGCTATGGGAATGTCCACTCTGTTCCTAATTTTCATGGTACAGTTTTAATGATTGTAATGAGTGGAAGGCATAAGAAATCTTTGATTCATGTTAAACAGTTTTAACTGTAGAAGACTTGGCCACCAATACAAAGTCTGTGTACCTGCATGACCCCTTGGAAGGCAGCTTTGTCTCCATGGGATACTGCAGCAGAACAGATGATGGCTCTGAAGCGGGGATGTAGGAAGAAACACATCAGAAAAAGGTACTTTATGCCTCTGGGTGCAGTTCTGCAAAGATCTTACCTGGTGAACAAAACCTGTTTGAGACATTCCGACCCTAGTCATTGGCCCATGGTCTCTGGCACTGCCGCTCACTCACCCTGCAGTCTGGCTTCAAAGAAATCCAAAAAGCTCAGCTCCCCTCTGCTGCTAGCAATGTCAGAAAGGCCTCAAAAAGATTACTTGTCCAGCCCTGGTTTTGTTCTGTTATGTGCCATTGTCCCCTAGACTTCTTCGTCCCTATATGACCCTTCTTCCTCCCTTTATGCCATCCTTCCTGCCTGTTTCTCCCCTCAAAGCTCCCCTTAATCTGTTATCTCCACATCCCGGCTCACTCCTCTTTCTTCAGCACATGCTGTATCTCTCTGCCATGCAGTGATGCTACAAAGGAAGGGAGAAGTATAAAATTCAAAGGATCATAAAAAATCAGTTCTAGTGGACAATAAAATGCATAGCTATATAATTACTGTATGACATCACTACAGGGCACAGTGAAGGTTGTTTACTTGCCTTAATTAGGTATTTCCCTACTTTAACATGTTTGCATTTCTTTTAAGTTTATTCATGTCTATTGAATTTTGTTGTTTTAGGGATAATTACAACACCCTGGTTATTTCTTTTACCCCCAAGTTACTGAAATACACTCTCAACTTCAACTCCATTTTAACTCAATGTTTTCATTGGGGAATATACAGAGCTTCTTGTATTCTGGAACTGAATTCTGTTCTATTATATTAAATGCAAATTTCATTTGTAATTTCTTTACTTTGAAACTGAAAAATAGTCAATTAAGGATCCTGTTATAAAAATTAGTGGCACTCATCTACAAATCTTAGCTTGATATTCCTGACTAATTTTTTAACCTCCCAACAGTTGAATTCTAAAAAAAATATTTTGAGACACAAGATATTTTTCACTCACAGGTAGGTGACAGGAAGCTGTTCCCATTGAAAAACTCTGTCAGAAGCAAGGACACCTACACCTTCTCCCCGTATCATTTTTTTCTGTAATAGTAGTTTTCTGACTTGGATACCAACTGAAGCTCTCAGATCCTAGCTTTCAAGTGCATTTGCCTACTAAAGAAGAACTGAAAAGCCCAGTGTCCATGGAGGCCCCTTGCTGCATCCTGGTTGGGAGTACCTGAGCTCCTGGAGGCCACGGCAGCTCTGCTTGTCCTACTGAAAAGGCACCAGAAGAGGCAGTGCCATCATCATACCCCACATCCAAGATTTGCAGCTTTCTGTGAGCACTGAAGGAAGGTAGAAAGAGGGAAAGCACTGAGCTAGCTGGCCATCAAAGGTAGATTGCTGGTTCTAAACAAGTGATAAGGCATAGGAAAAAAGAGTTTTCCATGGCTGTGAAAATGCAAACCCACCACCTCCAAACCTGTCGTAGAATTTCCAGCCACCAGGATGTGAAGCCCCTACAGAACTTGTAGGCCAATCTTATTCTCTAATATTTGCTTTTAGACACAAATTCTGCTGTGGGAATAGAAATTTCTTTGGAAATTAAAAAGTGAGGATTTTTCTTAAATCCTTTTCATGACATCTGCATACAACTAGAACTTCCTTTTTTTTTTTTTTTTTTTACCCATCAAGATATTACATTAGTGGAAAGGTCTGTTAGATTGTTGGGGCTTATGGGGGTTTTGGTTGGGTTTGTGGGGTTTTTTTGGTGGATTTTGGCTCCTTTAAAAGGGACAGCCTGCTATAACAGGTGCATTGCAGACAGGTGCTGCATAAGGTTCCCTACATAGCTCTGCCAATGCTTTTCAATCATGATCTACAACACCCCTGTTACTCCTGTGTGGGGCCTCCCCTCTGCTGCAATTGCCAAGGTTATGAATTATGCCATCGTGTATTGATTTGGACAAATGTCCACTACTGACTAGGTCGGCACCACTGAACTTGGTTCACGGGTAACACAAGCCAAATCTTGGAAGGCTCAAGCTGAGCATTTAACCCACTGTGCAGTCTTTCTCACAGTTTTTCTTTTTGATTCAGTCACACGTTATGTACCCTGACTCCCATGTAGAAGATTTGTGGCAATTGCATGATGTATGAGGTGCCATTTGTAAAATATTATTTAGTGTAAAACATGATGTTTTTTCTGTTGATTTACAAGTTGGATTTATAAATCTGCACTTCTCACAGTTTGAGTTATATATCTTGCCTCTGATTTATAAAACTCACCAGTAAATCTTTAGTAGAAAGTTTTGATTCAGAAATCATTATTTTAAACATTAGATTTAGCTAAAACATTCAACTGCTTTATAAGTCATGAAATGGATTTACATACCCCAATCTGGATTTACAAATTCTACAGAAGATTTACAAATCATGCTGAGAAATTCCTAAATAAAATGCTTTGATTTATAAATCTTCACTTTGCACTTAGGATACAAGTGACTGATTCATTACTCTGAAGCTATACAATAATGATTTAGTTTATAAAATCCTACTTTAAGTTAAAGTTCTGATTTATAAACACTGATTAGGTTTACTGCAATATAGGCCACAAAAAGTAAAATTGTTTGGTGCAGGGCTGCTTTGCAAACAGCTCCCTGCACACATGAAAGGCAAGACATTTCTGAGAGGTCATAGGTAACCAACTGATCGGAGTTAGCAGTGGGGCAAAGAAAAAAGAAAAATTGGGACGAAGAAACTCTTTATTTCTTCCTAAAAAGCCCATGGTTTTGAGATGGAACATTTTGACTACCCTGTCAAAACCATTTCTTAGTTCAAAAAGCTTTCTCTAACCCCAATCTCAACCCCCAACTACAGGGAAATAGTTTGAGTGCCTCCAACAACTCCAGGAGTGATGGGGACTTCTACTGAACGTCATGAGGAATTTCACTGAACACTAGAGGAAATTTGTTCCTTTAAAGTGAACTTAATGGTTTCCAGCTTTTAGGCTCTGATCAGATGTCATTTATTTACACCATTCCAGCCCAGGTGTTTTCAAGTATTCAAAACTGAGTAGGAAAATAGGAAAGCATAAGAGTGAAGGAGACCTCTGCAAATGCCTCGCTCTTTGATGTGCTCCAAAAACACTTACGTGACCAACAGGGCATATAAATATTTTAGATACTTGAGAAGCAGTTCATCATTAATACCCATCAAGGACTCAGAAGGGATACTGGGTACAGATAGAATTGTCAGATAGTATACACATAAAATGCAGTGGAATAGAAATTAAATTTCCTGGAAATGTTTTGCTAATATTTTTTTAGAAATTACTAACAGAAGTTTTAATCCAAAAAGCAAAATCCAGAGTAAATATCTGGAACCCTGTGAAGAAACCCAAACACCCTGTCAAATTGTGGGACATAGTGCCAGCATTCAACCCTTTTAAAGCTCACTTCATAAATCTTCAGGAAAAATGAGCAAGCTGGAGAACCCCATTGATCTGAAGGGGATTTTCTTTATCCAGGTAGCTCTATTAGAGGGTATCAACAACACTGACTCTGGGAGAAGTTGTCTCTCTAACACAACCGGAATGGTTCCATAACACAAGGTTGCTGGAGCACAGGGTTAGAAATCATGATTATTGATTTCATCGTCATTTCTAACACTGAATCACCAAGACCTAAATCCTTCCAGACATTTGGGTTCCTAACTTCCAATGGAAGTTAGACATTTACTTAATTCTGAGGGTCTGACGACAAAGGTGTCTCTAGATTATCTTTTCTCTCCTTGTCCATGAGTTTCCACCCCTGTGCAATGGGTCTGACAAAAGCCATGTATTGCATCAGCTTGCTGGGAGCTGTTAAAACCAGGAATTTTTAGGCACTGTGGGGCACTGATCCTCTACTCTCCCTCCCACCTCCTCAGACAAATATCCAAGATATGTAATGTACTTCTTCAGAAAATGTAAATAAGATACATATGAACTGACACTCTTTGTTAACCCTGAAAGCTTTCTTTTATTAAAATAACATGTGAGAAACTAAGAGCATGTATTGTGTTCTCCTAATGACTGATACACTACCTACAGCATACTTGATTTTTAAAATGTAATGCTCAAAAGTTCAGTTTACTATTTGTAAAACGGAGATTATATTTTTAAACCACTCTAAAATCTATGGATGAACATTAACTATAAGAATGAGGTATTATTTTATTATAAAATTATGATTAAATTGTCAGTTTTCTGAAACTACTGCATTTCATTTTGCTGTCAGATTTTTGGAGTAGAAGAAATAGTTACACAAGATTAAAGCCCTAGAACTTAACAAATAAAATTAAGATATGAACCAAAGCCAGAGAAGGTAATGACAATGCTTTAGTTTTCTTCAGGAAGCTTTATATCAGGCCTCTTCTTGCTGGTACAGATAATATAGTTGGTACCAATTCCAGTAAGCTCAAATGCAGGTGCAAAAATGGTCATGCCTACGTGCACATACTCACTTCAGCTGTAACCAGGTGACTGGCTCTAGTAGGCATGACCAAAAAATTTCACCTAAGTCTCATTTGTGAACGTGAATCATCAGTTACCACAGTTCCACAACTGCTGTGTAAATACATTTGATGGTTTTGGTCTGCAGCAGTCTGAAACTTGATTCCTATATTTACAGTAGGTTAAAATGTAGCAGAGGCATGCAAATGCTGCACCATACTAGCTATATTTTTTTAATTTACCTTTTGCAGAAGATTGTGGTGGTGGCACATGAAAGAAGAATGGCATTATCGGTTTGCTGATATAAGGGTTGTGGAGACTGGTCCCCAAGTTTTCCCACGAAGAAGGCACAGTCAGCCACTCTGTGAAAGTCCCCACTGTTATGCTAGCTGCAGGAGGCTGGCTGACCTACTGCTGCAAGTGTGAACCTCAGTAAGTTGAAGGTGTGTTTTGCCTGTGGGCTGTTTCTCTGAATTGCTGGAGCTCAGGAGGCAAAACAGGGTGCTTTGACATGACTGTGAAAAGGAAAGGTGGCTCTGTACTTACATCTTGAAGAAAGTGGTGCACATGCATGTGCCTCAAAGTGCTGCTTGTGTCTGAGCCTGTAGGGTTTGGCGTTCGGAAGATCTCACAATGTCACGGAAAGTTAGAGGGTTAGTCGCAGCCTTGTGATGTACCTGTAATCCCGCCTCCCCTTGTTAGTATAAAAGGAATTAACTGCACAATACAAGGGGGAAGTTGGCGCTCACACTGTGTGTGTTATCTGTCTCTTTCCCTGGTCTGGGGGTTGATCAGTGATCTAATCGTGGCACCTTGATATGCGGCAAACGCTACATAATGGTGACCCCGATGTGATCGGTCGCACTAGGCGACGATGGAACTTGCGCAAGTGATTAAGGTGTTGAAAATGTTGGCTGATGAGGTGGGTGCTCGTGGAACGATTAGCAGGGGCCCCTCATGGGCGAATGCATCCAATGGGTGCTGCGCCAGGGAGGGATGAGCTCTCCCAAAGAAGTATTAAGTCCCCCAAATTGGGGAGAGATTTGGGAGCTGTTGCTCCAGTCGGCGCTCGCAGGCGAGTGCGGAGCTGCGGAACGATTACAAGTTTGGGAAAAAGTGGAGGAGGTAGTTACGGCAGGACAGAAAGCTGGGGAGTGTTGGTCGGCAGCACGAGCTGTTCTGTTTGCGGATGAAGCGCTGGTTCAAAAACAACGGGGGACAGTGCCCCCAGGGACAGTGAGTCAAACTCAGACAGAGTGGATGGCTGCTGTTGGTGACAATAACACCACGCCAGCAAAGGCCCACGCGATAACGTTACATCGTCTTTTGCATTGCCTTCCGCGAGGCTTGGTGACACTAACAGGCATCTCTCATGCTGAAGCCAAAGAAATTGTCGCAGCCTGCCCTCATTGTGCTAAAGGACCCCTTTGGGAAGCAGGGGTCAACCCTCGTGGTTTGCGACCAAATCAGATCTGGCAAACAGATATTACAGAATATTCTCCTTTTAAGCCTTTGCAGTATTTACATGTTACCGTAGACACTTATAGTAGATATATTCTTGCTACAGCGCATAGTAAACAGAATAGCTTGGCAGTTATACAACATTGGCGTGTTTGCATAGCTCAATTAGGTATTCCGCAACAGATTAAGACAGACAATGGTGCAGCTTATACTGGGGAAAAGGTGAAATGGTTTTGTACGATCTGGGGTATTGACCTTAAACATGGCATCCCTCATAATAGCATCGGCCAGGCCATTGTAGAACGAGCACATCGAACTTTAAAGACCTTACTTGATCAGCTTAGGGAGGGGGAGCAAGAGGAGCCCTCTTGGCTACAGGAAAACACACCTGCTCTCCGTACACAGCGTCTTCTGTTAACTGCGTTAACTTCATTAAATCAGACAGTTCGAGGGGACTTGGAAGAGATGGCGGCACAACGACACTTTACGAACACAGAAGAGAAAGGTCCTTACCCGTTGGTCCGCATGCGTGACTTTCAGACATGCCAATGGGATGGGCCATTTGAGTTGCTTTGTCTCTGGTGGGGGTATGCCTGTGTACAGACACCTGAAGGGCTACTGAAATGGGTTCCTAGTTGTATGATTCGTCCTGCCTTAACCTCGTAGTGTTTGAGTTTTCTTACAGATTGCTGTCATCCTGTCCTGGCTTGTGACACCTTGGGTATCCGGATGACATCCCTCTCTGAGTCCATCAATACGTGCCTTAATGGGATCCGATTGTCGGAGCTCGCAGCCAGGAATCTAGGTGCCTCAGACATTAAGCCTTAACATCAGCGCACCAATGATAAACCTTATAGAGTAATAGAAGTAACTCTTTCCAAGCCTTAACTTTCAGTCTACCTCTTGTGTGAATTTCTGTAAAGGAGCTCTTTGCTCTGCAGGGTAAATGGGACATTTACAGGTGTTTAAGATAGAGTGTTTTAAATTAGTTGTAGAGATATGTTTATACTCATAGCACTTTATATAGTTATTTCTTTGTGTGGAATTCTTCATAACAATAGAAGCCAACTCGTCATAGGGAGGGGAGAGATGTAGGGTTTGGCGTTCGGAAGATCTCACGATGTCACGGAAAGTTAGAGGGTTAGTCGCAGCCTTGTGATGTACCTGTAATCCCGCCTCCCCTTGTTAGTATAAAAGGAATTAACTGCGCAATAAAAGGCGGAAGTTGGCGCTCACACTGTTTGTGTTATCTATCTCTTTCCCTGGTCTGGGGGTTGATCAGTGATCTAATCGTGGCACCTTGATATGCGGCAAACGCTACATGAGCCCAATATACTCTGTAGTGCCAGGTGGCTATAGCACTTGCCTGGTGCTGTCAGAAAGCAGGGCAATGCCCAGCTACCCTCACATTCACCTCCCTCAAAGATGTGTTAGCACTTTGAAAGCATCTCTGGTGTTGAAATTCCACATCTTAGATCTCATTGTCAGAATGGCATCAGCAAAACCCAGCATACGTTTTCCCTCGGCTAATGGCATTTCTTTCCTATTCACTATTACATCCTTTAAGTAATATCCCATTGTCCGCAGCTTTGATCAACTCAGATCTATTTAAAAGTCCGCATTTACCCAGTAGGTACCTTGCTGTGATGTCTAAGGCAAAAGAGACACCTGTATTTGGGATAACTACAGCATCTCAGCACCATTAGGAGATGATTTTAGGAAACAACCTCTCTTTGAATTAAAGCTCCCATTATTCATGCTAGCTTAAGTAGGACTGACACTGCCACAATCAGAGGATCAAACTACATCCTGATGCAACCTCACTGCTGGAATTGGCTCAGTGTAGTGCCATCATTTGGTGTAATTCAGAAGAACATTAAGGCTACGCTTATGGTCTTGAACTTTCCTTTAGTACATTTGGAGACCGACAGATTACATACGCATCCAATTATTGAAATAAAAATGTCTTGAAGAAGAAACTAAGTTGTTTCACCAACCTATGATACCCCAAGTGAAAGTCTTAATGGAGTGGTTCTCAAATGCATGTGATCAGATTTTCTATTTAATCCTGTGAGCCTACAGCTTTATGTGCACCCTACATCTGATCACACATGATACATGCTCCAGGTACTTACATGTGCACATTGTAAACACATATTTACTCTGGTGTTACCACATCTGTATACAACTGCATGTGCACACGTGTAAGTGGTAGACATCATCACACACAAACTAGGTACCTGCATATATCTGGCACACTTGCCAGAAACCACCATTCCATAAGTCATGTTCCTGGTGGTTTCACACTAGACCTACTTTTGATTAACCATTAGCCAAGCTCCCAACCTCATAGTCAAAGGAAGTGCAAGTTGGAAAGGATTTAGCTTTTTCTTTTTTTTGCAAAGCACTTGTCCCAGTATATGCAACATACCAAGAGGGAGAACTTTTCATCCAGATTTTATATCTATAGTTTGTCCAGTCACATCCTAGAAGGACTAGGCAAGCCATCCCAGTGTGAGACTTTGTACTGAGATAACTTTCTTGGTCAGATTTGCATTTAGCAATTTCCAAGTGTTTTCTGTATTCTTAGATAATTTGTACAACCTCATCCTTTTACAACTCTTTTGCCATTGTTTCAGGTATACATATTCACCTACCTCCTTAAATTCACTTGGAAACATTTGGCAAGTAAGAGGACAATATGCAGTTCTATTTTCACATTCCTGCATAGTCTAACAGTCATAGTATAATTCCAGTGTATTTGGTTCCAATGTGGTGCTTTCGGTTCACAGCTCGATTGTACTCTGGCATAAGCACTTGACATCACTGGGAACTCTGCCTCCTTATGGCATGGTTGAATGGCTCTCCCCGTTCAAAGCCAGATTCATACCTATGTTTGATTACTTGCATTTATTTTCCTGACAGGTAGCCTTTTGCTGTAATTACAGTAGCAAAATCTTCCACATCCATGCTAACCATTTTTAATGTTCTCAGCACAGAACTAAGAACACGCACGTACTGAAAAAGAGAGTTATGCAGAGCAAAGGAGAGTTTTAATGCTGTTCTTCCTTTTCAGTATTCAGTGTGACTGACAACCATTCAGCCACAGATAAGAAACAAAAGCTTGTAAATTTACTGAATAAATCTCAGTATAGCGCAGCAGGGGTATTTTGGTGAAAATGCTTCTATGACTGAGATGTACGGAAATTCTCCAGAATCACCACTTTTGTGTGGAGCGCTCAATGATAACGAAAGATACTGGAGATTTTTATCTTGGTTTGACAAGACCAAGCAGACCAGCTGAACACACATGTAGCCCACACCCTGCCTACTCTAGATTGTTTCCTGTCATGTTTTCCAGCGTTTCCTCCATTCAGTGTTTAAAACTCCTAAGTGACAGGGCTTCCAGTACTTCCCTCAGAAGACTATCCTGCAGACTAATTACATCTTACCGTTAGGAGCTTTTCCCCTGACATCTAGGCTGAAATTTCCATTTTTAATAACATTTTATTTTCATATTCCTACTGTCCTCTTCAGGCCTGTCTGTCTTTGCTACCTTAAATAATCCTTCTCCATCCTTTAGGTCCAATTCTCAGTCTGTTAAAGCTGTTTTGCTTCCCAGTGGCAACACAAAGCAGACTAAAAGCCAGCTTAGCAGCTAGCAGAGGATTTCCCAGAGGAGGCGAGTCCTCAGGTCTGGTGGAGGCATCCCACCAGTCATACACCAGCCTTTTCCCCACTGTGGTACGGAGGAGCTGGCCACTAATGCTATGCTGTATTTGTAGTGCAAAGCTGCTGTGGATTGCTAGGGTTTGGTCCATGCCAGGCTATGCTGCAGAATTGGGGTGCCTTTGAAATCTGCCTCTGATACTGCTTGTCGTGCTTCCCCTCCCAGACAGCAGAGCTGTTTCCGTTTTCCCCCAGGGGATTACCTTACATTTGTCCCAGCTGACAATCCTTTCCTTATTTCTTTGGCATGTTTCTGATCTCAGTTCCCTTTCTATTATTTTGCTGCCCTCAGTGATATTTATAATGTCTCCAATTTAGTATCATCTGTGAATTTCATTAACTGGCTGTTTACTCTCCTCTTACAGATCATTAACGAGGATGTTAAATAACACTGGACCTAATGCTACTCCCTGCATTACATTAGTAGGAAACTTCCCTACACTTGATACATTGCCTTTTATTGTTCCACATTGTACAGCTCTCTAGCTAGGTGTCCAACCCACGTGCAGCATTTCTAGAAGCCAATGTGAATTTAATTTCTCAGGGACGATTTTGTAAGGAAAGTTATCTGATACCTCACTAAAACCCAGTGCATACCTAGCATTAGATATTGTGAAAATTTTATTTCTAGGAAGAAATCAAGTTTTTTCTGCTAAGATATGTTCTGTATAAGCCACAGTGCTCATGATAACAGCAACAGAGGGGCCAAAGCTGTTTCAGTGACTGCTGCACTCTTGTAACAGTATTTTTTTTCTCCGCATTAGTGCCGCTTTATCTACAGTCAGTGCATTTCCTTGCTTTTTCATTTGCAAAAAGACACTATTTAAAAAAAGATAGATTTTTGCATAGTTGTGTTTCAAGCTAGGAGTCTCCCACGCTGCAATCAAGGGTAATGGCAACTACTCACAGGTGTACATACATCACATAAACAAGTGAAACATTGATTGTGAGGGGTGCAGTGACAGTCCTCTATCCATAGCATAATCTTCTCAAGAGATATTTAATCAGATGATTATTTACATCTTAAAGACTAAGGAAAGGGAAAATGTTAACATCAAATTATGGGGAGGAATGATAAAGAAGATGCTATGCATGAAGCACTCATCACAGAACTGATGAATAAAGGGTTTGCCTGAATATGCCTTAACACCACTAGTGCAATCTAAGCCCAGCCACTTGTATGATCTAAATCAGCAGAATCCACTGAAGCTAGTGGAGTTTCAGCAGATCAAAACCCATGAGACTGTGCCCTGACCTGTCTCTGAAGCTCTGAGCAAATCTGATGTCTTCTCCTCATCTTAAGTTTTTTTAAAATTTCCAAGTTAACTCATATTATGCAACATTGTAAAGCATGTTACAGAGAATACAGAGCCAAATGTCACCTTCAGAGGCTTGTTCTTTTGTGTATAAAATTCTTAGTTTAAAGTGACTCTGAGTAGACATAAGACACTGAGCTGAAATTTATTCTACTAATACTGACATGGAAGGCTTGCAAAAGCCAATGAAGTTTATAGTGGTGCATAAAAACATGTGGAGAGCTTATGGCACAAATGATAGTTACATGCCTTACACTAAGCCTTTCTTTTTGTAAGTACACATTTCCTACTCTAAGAGCCAGCTTCTTTACTTAGCGGTGTGGTTCAAGGAGTTTGCCATGCAGTACTTAGATTGTGAAGGCAGGCTCAGAACTGGGACTGTTAAGAGCTCTGGTCAAAAAAGAATAATCTAATGTTACAGGTGAATTTCTTCCCCTAATTCAAGACATTTCACTGAATACAAGACAGCTGGAATTCTTTGCTTTGGGAGCCACAGAAAGAATAACAACATGGAAAGCAGAACAGGTCATTGTGCTGTTTGCTGGATTGGTTCAAATACACAAACCCTTGCGTCACTTCCATCCAATACAGCTTTGACTCCGGAATGAACTACAGACTGCAGAGATGTTAAATTCATAAAATAAGTTTTGAAACAGACCACTGCTACTTTAAAGCCTAGGAAGCTACTAAGTACTTAAAGATGAGTGGTGCACATCAGCTATTACTCCTATTTTTATGATAGTTGTTGTGGGTTTTTTTGACAACTGGTGCTGTTAAGTAGGACATGCCTGTAGGATTTGGAACTCTGCCTTCTACACAAAAATTATTGCTGTGAATCTAAAGCTTTGGGTCACTGTATTCTGATCATCCCCAACACCAAATATTGTAGACAAAAACACAGTAGAAATGGTAAGATATCTATCATTCACTTAAGTTAGTAGCTCACCAGAGCAGCTGCTTTGCTGCTTACTCACTATCTGCAGTATGCATGTCCTTATTATCCATTAGACTTGTAAATCAAATGCTGGAGTGGACTAGCTGGACAGGATTTACATAAAATCTCAATCAAATTCACAGCAGCACACCTTTCTCTTTGGTAATTAGATTCAGTGTCGGTTTTGGTTTTCTGAACCCAATAACCCATTTCTTTACTTTATGATATCTTAGCAATTTTCATTAGCAAGTGAATTTCTATGCATCACTTTTAAAAAGCACCAGCTGCACCAGTAAAAATGTGCATCCATTCACTGAACAGTCAGAAAATCCAAACACATATTAATACATCTATACTCATTGAACTCTCAAGCACATCTAAATAGCTATTACTTGTTCCTGACTTTCAATGCAATGTCCCACATAATGCTGATGAAAATACAATACAGCGGGTGCAAAACTGGTTGAAAACCATATCTAGAGCGCAATCATCAATGGTTCACTATCAAAATGAAAAAGAGGCTTCAAACAGCAGGTCTAGATCAGGTACTATTCAGTACTCTCATTAGTGACCTGAAGGATAAAATAGAAGGCTAGGCTTATAAAACTCATTGAACAGATCAAACCAGAATGTACTGCAGGTATGTTGAGCTACAGGAAGAGCCAGACAAATTAAGAAAAGATCTGAAAATGTTTTGGGGCTATAAAGAATGTTTAATGCCATACTCTGATGCACAAAACCACGCATATACTACAACACATGAATGAAGAAATGAAGTAATTCTGCTGCTCCGTATATTGGGAAGATCCCAGGTGCTACCAGTTTGAGGCACCTTTCTTCAACAAGGCTGTGATCCAAGTAGAGAAAAATCTAGATACAATGATAAATCAAGAAGCCATAACCTAGCAGGTTAATTAACCAGCATTATTAAGCCAGCAAAGAAAAGAGTGAGGTATGTTACATGTTAACCTGATAACAATTTGCAGTCACATTAAAGGCTGCAGAAAAGAGGAATGGATTCAAAGCTGCCCGAAGCCACAACGGATAGAGTAAGAAATAGCAGGTTTAAATTACAGGAAGGAAGAGTCAGACTGGATATCAAGAGAGAACTGTTGTATGGCAAAAAAAACAGTGAAGCACAGGAAGCAATTTCCTAGACATACTGTGCAGTTTCCCAAAAATGATGTTTTTAAACTAAAACAAGAGAAGCATGTGCTGGGAATGACACAGGAGTGATCAGTTACACCACCTGAAGGCAAGAGGATGGCCTTGATGCCTCCTAAGAGCCTTTCAAGTTCTTGTGACTAAATTTAAAATCTTAGCTTTAACATTTTCTAGGGAGGCCAGAAATGCGAGGGCCCTTGTTTTGAGTTGAAAAATACACAGATTTCCAGTTCTTACTTCAAATCCAAGAAGAAATGTTGAGTTAAGATTTCTTATTCATGATTCCTGCTCCTGAGCTTTTTCACAAGACAGCGTCATATGATGAAAAACTTCCCTGCTTTGCAAGCTGTTCCAACACCTCCTCATCTTCACTTGTTACTCCAATTGCTGTATTTCTTTTGGTACGTTGGAGAAAGCCGTAGCACATATTAATTCGGAATTGATGGTACCTCTCTGGCACACTAACTGACTGGATGGCTAATTGGCTATTACAGCTGTGGTTCACAACATATCTTTACCTTATCTTAATGGTCCTTTCTAGATGCCCAATGATGGGAAATTGTAATTTAAAATTTTATGCATTTCCATACTTGCTGCCAAAGGATTCCTGATAGAAATTTGTTTTCCTTATCTCATATCAAGTTTGTAGATGAACCATAAACTTAGACTGCTAGACATTCCTGTACCATCAACTTTAATTTCAGTCTGGGCTGCTGAGGGGCTTTTTTCATTTATGAAGATGATACAAGGCTGTACCTTTTCCAATAACACAACCATACCGTACTCCATTCTCTGTAGCCTCTCCTATACAACACTTCTTGTAGGAATGGGAGATTAATTCCCTATCACAGTAAAAAGTTCTCTGGTCATTTTTTAGACTTAGTTGAACTAAAATTTGAAGTCTCCATGCAGTAAGCTTCTTCATTTTATTCTCAGACTTCAGGGCACAGAGGCAATTTGATTCTCAACCTCCAGTCCAGAGGATTGATCCTTAAAGGCAAGGAATGATGGTTTAATCACACAGAAAGGATACAGCAATTAGAACTCAAACTAAATCTGGACTTGCAGCAAACGCTGGTGGAGAAATTTGAGAGCTACGTATTCTCCAGCTAGCATGTTCTCTCACTGTTATGAGCTGTAACAAGACCAAAAGGCTGTGACAAGGGAAATGCAGTATTGATAACACTGTTCCATTATACAGTTCTTTCATGTAGAGGGGTTAAAACGCACCATTATTATCTTGTATAGGAATCTTTTAACTATTGAAATGAAACCCAGTGAAAAGCAGTAACAAGGCTCTTCACGGAAACAGTCTTCACCATGGCAGAACATTTGAGGGCAGGAAACAATGTAAACCAAAATCTTATGTCAAGTCAGTGGTGATAAGAAAAGAAAGGTTGGATTAAAGATGGATGAACTCCATAGTCAAAACAAGAAGCAAAACCTCTCCTATTCATCCCCCTTTTTTATTTAAACACAAAGAGACTTTGAGCCTTTCCCCCTCCACCCTGGGTGTTGTGAAACTTTAGGAAACTTCCTTGGGGCTGGAGAAAAGATGGATGCCCCCTGCTGACCTTCTAAAGGCCAAGGTGCAGAAGCCTTTGAAGGGAGATACAAGTTCATCTCATTTGGCAGACACACTTCTCTTACTACTGCATTAACTTTTTAGGTTGTATGGGCTGGCAGAGAAAGGCTGCAGATGTCTTGCCACAGTCTGAATCAGTTTTTCCAGTGAAGATCCTGGAAGGGATCTGTCCTTGTTATCTACTAAAATGTTGACAGTGTAAAAAGAAAATCTATTTTTATCATCAAGTTCAGGAATAACCACTGTTAGCAGAAGGATGGCTTGGCTAAGAGGGAGCAGCCCGAGCCACAGCAATACTGCCTGGCCTGGGACTCCCACTCCTCCACTGAATTAGTTTTAAAAAAGAACATAACACTAGGGTAAGAACTGATGGTGATGAGTAACTCCAGGCATGCAACTGAGAGCAAAACAAGGCTGCACAAACATGCATGGGAAAACCTGATCTAAACTGTAATTACCAAACACCCCCGCAGTGTGGATAAGGTCCGGCTGTAGCTGTGAAGATGACAATCCTCTCTGGAGATGAGCCAAGCTGGGGGAGGATGTGTCCCACCACCATTGCTATGATGGTTGAGTTACTGCCAGCTATGGAGTACAAAATTCATCATCTGTTAGTGACCTCCAGGATCAGTCAAAGTTTTCATTGCTCAGAAAGGAAAATCATACAAAAAATGAAACATCTGTTAGGAGAATAAGCTGCATTTTATGGTGTTTGCTGTATGCAGCAACATGCCTGTAATCTCAGACCATGTTTGCTATAACATACTGACTCACTGCCTCTCTTCACTACACTGTTCTGATGCCTGAAGTCACCTTGACTAGAGTAAGTATTAATTTCTGTCAGTGGCATTTTAAATGTTTGCATAGGCAGAATTATCAAGGCAAGTGTGAGCAGATTGTAGGTATGGCCAGAGCAGCTCCTCGCTCGGCTGTCCTTTTGGAGCTCTGCTCGAGTTACATACCCAGCAGTCACCGAGTCTTTCCTTACACATAGTCCGGAGTGTAAAGTCACAGTAGTATTCAAAAGGTTAAAGCAGAGTGAACTGTTAATTTTAATGCTTTCTCTAAGCTTCAGTTTTAATAAGCGAAAATGATGTTCTTATTTGCAGTAAAGTGGTGTTATAAAATTCTGTCTGTCAAGCTCATTTTAAAACCATGGAAATAAATGATCTGACAAAATCAGGCTATTAGACAAGTGAAGAAGAGTGATTTCCATAAAAGTAGAGGAGCTGTTCCTTAATTTCACACTTGGTAGTCTTTTGGGTCGACTAAATTTTTAAATAAGTGATAAAATTATATTAGCGCAATTGCATTTTTATAGATTTTTTTGGTCATTGTACTCTTTTTCAATTCCTTTATTTTAACTCAAACCATTCTGCTGAAAGGTTACCTCTCAACTTATGTTACCTCATAACAGCTTCTGCTCACACAACAGAACTGTAGGTTCACAAATTCTCCATAAAAGTACCCAGAATGACCACATTGACCAAAAGTATTCTAATGTGGAAAGATCATCTTATTGCAGTCATGTATGGCTGAAATACTGGCCCCACACACTGCATTTGACTGTCTGCAGAAACAGATGTGTAGTAAGTCACTTCAAAGCAGTTTGGTTTCATATATGAACATTTTCTTTGGGAGCAGACTTCAAATTCAGTTATCTACGCTGTGCATGTAAAAGCCAAACAAGATGCTTTTCCATATCTAGGTAAGTGTGGCAAGGACAGCCTTTATAGAAAGAGAAGTCACTGTTCAGGATATCTAGCCAATGAAGATCAGACTGGCCTGTTTCTCCAGCTCAAAACACAGAGCTTGATGCCAAGAGATGTCACAAACTTATTTTGGGGCTGGTGCCCCTCAAACACATTCCAGGCAACAGGACGGACAACTGCTCATCCCCAACTCCCCCCTTCACCCCAGAAACGAGGGAAGTCTCCACACCAACAACCCAAGAATGAATTTATGTTGCCAATTTGCCTAGCCTAGCCTGAGGAAAGAGGAGCAAGGCTGTGCATTCTCCTCACTTGAACCCAGCCACCCATTTTGGAAGCAAGCTGGCTGCATACAGGAATTTGGGAACACTTCTAGCACCACAACCTCTGCTGTGGATTAATTTTTCCACCTCTGGAAATTTATGACAAGCTTTTTTCTGACAAATCAAATCACACATTTCAAGATTAAAGCTAATTCTCCTCCTCACAGATTTAAATAACGTTCTAATAATTATGTTCTAGTAGGGAGGTCAGTATAAAAGGATTTTGACCTTTTATGAGGTCAATGACTTTATATCATCTTGCTCAGTTTCATTTGTTTGTTGAGAGAAAAGATCTAATACATTGATACACAGGTTGTGACGTGCTGTTTGAACATTAGCTTACTATAATTGGTCACGTCATCATGCATCATATTAACAATATACACAAGTGCCCTGAAACAATTGTCTTATAGATCCATCACATATCATAAAGAAGCTTCTGGGACTGTTATCCAGCAGCATCCAATTGTGATACACATTCTACTTGAGTTCTGGATCTAAACATCACTGTCATCTTAATAGTAAGCGATAGATTAATAAGTTCCTGCTGGCTTGCGAAACCTACATGCATGTAAAAAGATGGCAATGCAAATTTACTGCCACTGAGCATGCTCAAAATAGAAAGCCTGTAGAAAAGCAAAAACTTCTTTGTGTAAGTTTTTCAAACCAACAGCTCTTAATTTTCCAAAGTATGGCAATTCCTTACCCCCAGTAATGCAGCTAATTTTATTACAGTAATTTGTTCCAAAAAGTAGAACTTGAAGAATATCTGCATCTATCAGCTGAATGAGACACACGTGACCTTGAAACACAAAATGAAAAAATACACTAGCACCTTGGATTTATGTCATATAAATCACACTGAAAGCATTTTTTGCACAAACCGTCTTACATCCTCTTTCTCCATGCTTTCATATATTTTAAGAGAAGTGCAAAATCAGTTTCATTCTACACACAGCAACCTAGCTATATTTCAGTCAAATTTCACTGTAATTAGGATGCCCAAATCTCCTAGGAAGTTTTGAAATTTTCAGCTAATAACCTTTTCTGGTTTTCCCCCCAACTTTTTTCCAGCTATTTGACGGTGAGAAATACAGGTGATTTAACTCCTGATGCAGTAGTCCAAACTCTGAGCAATTCCTTTCTTAAGAGGTTAAGTGCAGAAGCGGGTCTTACAGCCAGAAATCCTCCTACCTATGTTTTTTGTAGCCCTGGAACACCATCAGCTTGACCCAGACTCAACAAGAAAGTAAATTATCCTCCTCACACCCAATATAAGCCATTGGCATGTAAAAGCCATAATCCCCAGCAGAGGCACTTTGTAAGGGAAAAGTCCCGCATGTAGGTAGAATTAGAGTATAAGCAGAGATCTTAAACAAATGTGAGCGACTTTCCCTCACTCCCATCCCAGAAGTTGTTCCAGGAAGGGTCCATGGGCAGCAGTTTACAGAAACCAAGCTTTATATTGCTGAAAAAAGACGCTGTTGCTGATTCTGCATGGTCCATACTATTCCTTGAGTGAGTCAGCACTGAGTGAATGCCACTATATTTGTGCAGCTGGTAGTACTGTTTTTCAGATAAGTCAGAAAATGATACAAATTTTAATAAACCATGCAGACAAAACTATTAACATTCCTACAGCCTGTTCCACGTATTATCTCAGTCTTTTAACTAAATTCCAGCTGAACTGCTCCACTCTGCATGGCTGCAGTCTCTCTGTACTGGAACCACAGTGCAATGGCACTCTGCACCTCTTAAGCAACAGCAACACATGCGCTGGATCTGGGCCCCAGTGAAAGGGGCTCTGTGGAGCAGGAAACGGTATAAATGTGCTTCCCCTCCCCCTGCCCCACGCTTGCTACACTCCATCTATCAGAAAATAAACTGTTTCTTTCCGCCCCTACTATTTCTGCTTGTTGATGCCTGTCCTTCGTCTTCGCACAAGCCCAAGGATCTGGGACCACCACTTCGAAAAGCTCAGACAGGTGAACCAGGTCAAACAGCCCTTCTCCTCCAGCAAGGGAGCTGCTCTATAAAGTCAGCTCACTGCTCCGGGGCAGCCACAAGGCTTGGGGACGTTCCCGCTGAGGCATGAAGCATAGTCACACACTGTGCCACCTTCCACCACCTGAAGGCCCTCAGCACAGAGGGCACGCGGCAAACAAGCACAGCCACCAGTGCCAGCCCGCAGCACTCTTAAAGCCCTCAGCCACAGCACACAGAGGAGTCTCCCAGGGATACTGCAGCCTGGGGAGTCCAAGAGACTTGCTGAGAGCTTTTTTTAAGCCTAGAAAACAATAAAATTCCACTTACCAGGAATGAAGGACACCTGTAGCAGTGCCAGCTGCTCAGCCTCACGTGCTCCCTCCTGGATGTGAAATACAAATAAGCAAGCTTAGGACACTCAGCAGCTCCACTCCACACAGGAGACGCACATTCAGCAGAAGTGAATACATGCTCTCATTTTTATTAAAAGGAAAGCTAATTTAAAGCGCTCTCCTATATCTTGGACTTGGGAAGTGCGATGCACATGCCTAAAACAAAGCAGTGGGAATTGTGCTGAAGCCAGCAGATGTGCCCGCAGGCAGCTGTCCACCAGCCGGCCTTCAAGGAGGCCCTCGTGCCATGGCAGGGACCCCTCAGGACACTCTCACGCCGATGGGGCTCCTCAGCGCTGAGGCAGCGTGGGGACTATCAGCCCTGCCTCACACCGGCCACGAGCCCCACGGAGAGCCCAGGTACACATAACACGCTCCCTGGCTTCCCCTGTACCCGGGGAAGGTCACACAGCCCCTCTCAGTTCATCCACAACTTGCAGCCCCCATCTGTAGCCGTGTGGTAGGAAAAGAAGCCGACCTAAGGAACAAGAACAACATATAACAGATAATTTACCTCAGGTTTTGGGGGGGAAGGGGGGAGAGGACAGAAAGAAGAAAAGCTGACAGGTATGAAGCCTTCTGCAGCATCAAGTCACTGGCAGCCCCCAGGCCTCCTAATAGTGGGCCTGAATGCCCTCTGCACAATATATGAAACATACTTGGAACGAAAAGGACACAGAAGTCATTCTTTCAGTATTAAATCACCGTGGTTGATCCAAACACCACAGAAGCATCCAAATCAGGCTTTTCAGCTGCTCCCATAGACTTCATGGGAGACCCTGCTGCAACACTAACTTCAAAATTAGCACCATTTAGAACACTCAGAAAGTCTGATACTGATTTATTTGAACAGATAGGGTTCTGGCTATTTAATCAAACGAGGCTGCAATACAGTCAATGTAAATATACCTGGAAACTGGCGCACTGCGCCACAGCTAGTTTATTGCTTGGAACATCTTGCCATGAGCACAATGCAGAGAGGTTTTGCTTTGGGGCTTATTGTCAAGGAAGTTAGAGCTTCCTTCTCAAGCACAAACTGCGTGCACTGTCCAAGAGACCACCGCACCCTCCCTGAGCCTGGAGGAGGGGGGGGGGGGTACTCATTTCCCCATCCTTGATTCACTGAGCACCTCCTGGGCCTGCTGGGAGGCTCATTTCTTCTCATAGTGGCCAGAAGGACAGGCTGAACTAGGGTGTTTTTATTGACAGAGCATAAAATTAGAGGAAGAGTTATAACAGTTAACAGATGTATTATAAAATTGAAAGACTAATAATCCCCACCAACAGTTCCCACAACAAAACTTCAAAATGGTGGAGGTGTCATCTTTCAAAGCCACCAAGGCACTCCTTAAAAGGGGTTTGTAATGAACACAGAATATTCTCAGACACCTTCCGGTAATAACAAAGTTCTTATCGTTGTATTCTGTTAACAAATAGTTTTTATTACATCAAATAAAGGTGTGAATCCACATCAGATTTGACTATTAACACATGATTAGCAGCCACACCAGCGTGGGCTAAAAGTATGTAGTCTATTTGCTTTTCAGATGTAGTCATCTTTTATATGAATCTTGTATAAAATCTATTGGGAGATCTTTAACAAACAGGACCAAGTCCTGTCGAATTCCCCAGCCATATAGTATGAACACAGAGCAGTGTAGCTGTTAATAAGGGTATTCATCATGAGACAGCCTATTTTTGGCATTGTATATGACAGTCTCAGTAACTTACAATTGTCCCTTGAATGTGAACTTATCATTTAATTACACTCTGAGAGACTGCTTTCCCATATCACCCGGCAAGTTAGTTAACCACATAGCAATTCTCCAGCTAATCCAAGTGTGATTGGATCAGTCTAAGGTGCACAACATATCTTCCAATTCCTGGGAATCCCCTATAGAGCAGGCTGTTTATTTCCACCATTGGTTTTTTTCCTTGAATTTAAATATGCACTGTCAAGTGCTCCAAGATTTTGAACAGATAAATAAGTTGCTTAAAGAAAGATGAATTTTGATTCATCATAAAATACCCAATGTTAATACAAATGGACATACAGAAAGCCTCTGAAAAAGTACCAATAAAACCTTGGAAAGAAAGACAGATCAGTCATTGGCAAAGGTTTTATTTATTTGTAATCACTGTATCTTAATAAAAACAACAGGTGTCAGTGGATAATTTACTCATGTTTAGTATGTATTAAGAACACACAAGTAAAGCAAAGGATGTGGGGTGCAAAAGGTTTTTTTTTGTATAGGAAGCATATGCTTTTGTTAAAGCATACAGTAATTGTTTGAGATCTTATAGATCCCCCCAAGTTCCATTAAATGCATATTTCTTTGTTTCTGTTGTATGCTTCATGCAATGTTGACAGATAGCCACAGTGCTCTACCTTGCTGCAATTCAGTTTCATGGGGATATGAAGCAGCTGTATCCTGAGGGACATGGTCAATCTGAAATGCCACCTGACTTTCATAACATCATAGTATATCCCCTATAAATAGTTATTGTTGTTCTCCTTATCTGGGAAGGCACACACAAAAAGCATTGCTTCCTGCAAAGGGCTCTCAATCTTTTGCAGACAAAAGCAAGGAAGGAGACAGAGAGGGAAGTGTTGTCTCATTTCTCCCATTCTGCTTCTTGACTGCCAGAACTAACCCACCGCACAAGCCTTAAACATCGACACAAGCAGGTGCCCCAATCACCTGTGAGTTTGGTCTGTACCAATAAAAGTCAGTATGTATTGCCTATGCAGTACATATTACATTCCCTCAGAGAGGCATTAAAATGCCAGCTACATTTAAACAAGTGAATGTCTGGCCCCTAATAAAACCCACATAATTTAATACTAATGAGTCTACCAATTATGACCTAGTCTCTGAACTTCCTTTCTGGGAAAAATCATTGGGAAGGTAGTTCAATGCCAACTCTAGCAATTACATTACTGCTCCAATATAGAGAGCCCCAGCTTCACTTCTGGTCATTGCATTAACTGATTTGGGGTGCAGAGGGGAAGGGGTGAGGTGCGGTTGCATCCCTGTGACAATGAGCAGAATCTAAACAAGTTTGCTGATCCTCAGACCGATACCTGCTTTCACATCTTAATCAGAGTGTAACTGCTGGCTTTAATGGTAGCAGAAAAAAGTAGGAGATTGTTTTGTAGGAGGTAACTACTGCTAAATAACTTAATAGTGCTGTTGCTGCGGCTGTATAATGTTTCCCACTTGAGAAGTACCACAAAGCCCATGTTCAGCAGTGTTTCTTTCTTTCAGTACCTATAGAAGTCCTCCTTGAGATACATATAGCATGACTGCAACACCTACAGGCTGCAAGATGGAGGGCTTTCAATCACCTATTTGCTTCTTGTTGAGGCTGGAGGCAGGCATGTTATTTTCTCTGTGGTAGAACTCAAGATTAGGTGGAAACAAGGTCTCCCTACCCAAGCAAGAAACGAGCACTCAGCAGCAACAGGAAGCACACAGCCAAATTTACAGGGCAGTTCAGTATGGCAGCGCCTACGATAATTTTCTTTCTGCTGCCTGCAGCAAGGTTGCCAGCTTCGGTCTCTCATCCTCACTCATCTGCTAGAAGACTGCATCCATTCATCATCTATCCAGAATTTAATTCAGTGCTTAACATATGCGTAATTAATAGGCTCTGCTATGACAATGAGCTCCACTTTGAGCCGACTGTTGAACCCCACAGAAACTTTGGCTGGTGGAGAACAGACCCATCTGCCTTCTACACTTGGACCTGCTGCAGTCCCATGCGGCGTTAAGCACATGTACAATTAGACGCCGTACTTTTGCCTGTCCCCAGCCACAACCACCGCACTTGGCTTCTGCTACGGACTCCCTCTGGAAGTCCTGCCGGGCCTTCTCTCAGGCAACGCTGGATGCTGGTGTTATACCTTTAATTAATGGTGTACCTTTAATTTCTGTGACATGCTGAGATAATACAGTGAGGAGTTCTTTAGAAATGCTATAAATAGCTTAAATAAATAGATATTCTCTGTGGTGGGTCCTCAGCTCCGGAACTAACTCTTGCCAGAAATCCATCAGAGCCTGAATCTGGCAAGCTCTCGTAGGAGATGCGAGACACATCTTTTTACATTCCAACTCACTAAACGCAAGTGCCTGGCTAGTTCTGTGAAAAAGGGGGGAAAAAAAAAATAAAAGAAATGCCTGAAACACAAGGGGTCACTCCCTGTGCCAGCTCAAAAGTTGCCTGCCATTAGCTCACCACATACTAGCTGTTGGAAAGGGCACATAGATACCACAGTGCTAGTGCCTTATAAATACGTACAATAATTAAAGCTAATTTCTACAAGAAACAACTTTGTGATCCTTTGAGACAAAGGGCTCGCTGTGGATGTATGATAATATCTTTGTTATTACTAAACAATGTTGCGTATACTATTGCTGTCAAATGCGTTCACTCCTCACCTCATCCCTCGATGAGCTATGACTGCATCTTTAAAAAAAGATTGCTCTGAAAAGGTATGCATTTGATAGTCAAACAAAACAGGCTCAAAATCACTTTAGGGCATTGGAGAAGTGGCTTCTATTCCTGTCCTCTGAAGTCAAGTAACTGTCACAACTTTGTCTAAACTAACCAATGCCTAGGCTTTCAAGGTATTTAATTACATAATAAGTAAATTATAGAAACACAGAATAAGTGGAAATGCCTCGCATTCAGGGTCAGACATTTTGTCTCAGAAAGTCTGGCATCCTTAGCTCGCTTAGCAGAGAATCAAGATGAAGTCAAAATTAGTGTTGTTACATTAATTTTTTTTTATAGCAGTTGCCTGGAAGTCCACATATGTCAGCCCATTAATGTGCTGTTACTCAGTAACATCACCTATTTTGTCCTTTAAGAAAATAGTTTTGTATGCATTTTTGAACATCAAAAGCACAGACATTCACTTTAAACTTTTTACAGTGTGACTATATCCAGTTTCTCCTGCCAGGATGTTAACACTGATAATTTCATGTGGTTATGTCTATATTATTTATTGCATGAAGCACATATTAATTATTTTTATTTTGGTCACAGAGTATTTGTTTAAAAAAAAAAGGCAGAGTTTTACCTTCTTGGTTGTTACAATTCTCTCACCTCTTGTCTTTCTAACCACGCTGCAAGTCTGTCAAGAACTCCAAAATAAATTTAACATTGTAATTATTATAAATAAGTCACACTGGCATTTGTGTAGGAAGACACCCCCCTCCCTGCATGCTTCTACCACGGTGGCAAACTTATTTCAAAAATTCTGATGAAACGCTTTGTAAATTTTGTTATTCCGTGATGATAATAAATCATTATAGCCTTAAACACTTCTCTAGCTTGGAGCCTCAGTCACAAATTATCTTGTCATTCTGACCAAAACATTCTCCAAAAAAGCTTGACAAGTGCTAAAACCCAGAACATGAAACCATGTGTTGTTGTGAAAGCAAGATTCAGAAATGTCAATTAATTAGATTAAGAGGCTACTTTTAGCTTTACTTGTGTTGCCAAATAACCCTTAAAATATGCATAGCAGTGGAAGTCTACCTCAGCAATACAGTACTTCTGTGCAAAATAAAGACAATGGATCTGGCTAATAGAGGGAATTATTGTATCTGTCATTCAGACAAGGAGAATGATCTAGAAGCAAACGTCTTGCTTCCCTTTCCACTGTATGGATTCACAAGCAAGATAAATTCTGCCACTTACGTGTTTAGGCACAATTTTTTTTTCCCTGAAATCCAATTCAGATTAGAAAATAAAAGTCAAATCACTATTATACATCTCCATAAGTAAAATGTATTTCTAACATCACTCTCTGTGTAGCTGTCTCCCCTCACCCATAAACTATCATCCTTTACTTGCATTTTTGAAGTTCACTTCAGAAGAGTGGTGCAATTAAATACATTTTTATTCAACTTTCTCATAGCTACCCCTAAAATTTTTATCTTTAAATAATCCATATCCTAAATTTTATTTACACTATAAACTGTTCCTATATTTTAATGGTATGTTTGCTTTAAAAGGGGTTGTTGGCTTTAATAGCTCAGTTATTATCTTTGTAAACTAACATTCCACATTCCTCCTAACTAAATCCTAGCAAATCATCTGTGCTTGCATTTGGAACATACATTCCACCACTGAAAATAAAATTTAAGCCAAATAAATGTTCTGTTCAAGTTAATATACATAAAATGAATAGCTAAACATAGATCAATTTTGATGGATTTAACAGTAGGTTTGTTAGTGGCACGAAGGTCATGATATGCAATACACCCAAGAGAATGGAACTAAATAAATTTGATTTCCTGCAACCGCTATTATTTTGTGTTACAATTTTTAATGCTAGAACACTGTATCTCTTTAGAAAAAAAAAAATGGTTTCTGTTTTTATAAAACGTATCACTAGTGATATGGATCAGTATAAAGGTACAGGTTAGTACCCACGTAGGTGGGTAAGTAGGTAAGCAAAATAGGAAGGACCCCAACAGTGGCAGATCTGCAAGTCTGTAAGCCTCAGGTTCTGCCCCAAGACAAGACCAATTTACACCATAGGAGAGCCTCGGCTGAAGCTTAGAACAATGACTTGCAAGAAGGTAGCATCTCATTCCATTGAAATACACCAAAATAAATATATTTTCTCATCTTTGCCCTTCCATCCTGTCCTTTCGAAGGACCTCATCTCTGGCAAAGCCATCATTTCTCAGATAGGGTGGTTGTGGGCACAGCACAAGACCCAAAGTTACAGTACATAGAATCAAATACGGTATACAGTGGCATCAGTCCTTGAGCAATAACGAGTCTTTGAATGACATTCAGTAACTCAAATAATGAGTTTGGGCCTTTAGCTGTAATTTTAATTCTTCAGCTTAAAAAAAAAAAAAAAAATCATTATTTCAAAAGCTTCATTTTCCCCTGTTAACTGGTCCACTGTTAGCCATGTTACAAGCAATGGTTTCTAGCAATTAACTCTGTTCCTCCCCTGCCAGAGCCTGTACAGACCCACAGTCTTCTCTACGGCCTAGACTTACTCTGCTAAGCAAATCCTTCTCCTTCCCCATTCCTTGGCCTTTCCCTTCCTCAAAGGGCACCTACATGGTCTTTGGCTGCTGTCTTGACCTATGATTAAAAGGTGACTATATGTAACCACTTGTTGTTGCTGTTGAATACATACTTGAGTCTAATCTCTGCATGCTGGGAAGAGGGACTCTGCAGAGGGTATTCTATGCAGGCCCTTTACTGAAGGAGACAAGGAAAAGAATATTTAAGGATATAAAAAAAAACCAAAACCTCTACACATTAGAAAACCACAAAAGACCAAGTCAGTCCCCCTAATTTTGAGACACACCACAAACTATTCTTAAGTTCTCTGGCCAAGGCTTGTTAAAAGCAGAACATCCTAATCGTATGAAAAGCAGATGGAGGTATTTCCTTACAGAACGAGCCTTAAGTCAAGTGTAACATCTGAAATATATTGTCCACCAAGGATCAAGGCAAAAATTCAGCGTTAGAGGCACCCCGCATGCAAAGGCGTGAGGTGCCATGTCTGCAACACACCCTGCCGCTGGCCCAGCTGTCCGAGAGGTGGTAATGCCTCACCTGGTCCTCAGCCACTCCCCAGCGGGGCAGAGACCTCCCATGGGTCCGGTGTCCAGTATGTCCATTCCCTGCAGATATTCTGGAGGCCTCAGGACTTCTCAGGCAGCCTTAAGCAGTTGTTTTGGCACTTACATCCTGAGCTCTCTGTCTGTGCTTGGAGAAGCCCTGTGAAACTCTGAGCCCTGGCTGAAAATACAGTGGTGAGGACTAAATTAAAGTAAAATTTAGTAATGGGGCCCAAATGTTAACATGCTGTATTTATCTCAAACTTATTAACATTCCTATGAGTCTCTGAAACACTTTATTACTGATACATGGGATTGTGCTGCTATAATAGGCTTCCCTGAGGAGTAACTAGGACTCCAGCTGTACTGCAGGATATGTTGTACTACATATTATAGGGTTAAATGGTGCTGTCTGTTATCTGCACAACGTGCGTATTAGGAGCGTGAACGAGGGAGCTCAGTTGAGAAACCTGAAGTCTGCACTGAAACACTGAAAATGTTTGTACTATTAGTGAAACAGTGAAGGGTCCCTTTTTCCAGTTGCAAACGACTTAGTCATATGATTGATGTAGAAAACTTAACACCTCTGCCAGCAAAAAAAATAAAGCTGTGTCTAAAGTAACTCTACCTAGCAATGTTACAGGAGTGCAAGCTCACCTGAGCACAGAAGGCAGTCACAGTGTAAAACAGCAAAATACAAAGCCATTTACCACCTGTTAAAAATGGTTAGCAAAGGCAACAATGATGCTAAACCATTTAGGTCCCTCCCTCTGCTAAAAAGGCAGAAAGCTACTATTTCTTCCTATGCAGCATGAAAAAAGCCTGATTAACTGAACTGTTGACAGAAGTGACATGAAAGCTCCATCAAAACAGTTAAAATGAAAATAGTCATTACCAATATATGGCAGGAAAGTGGACGCCACTTTGCAGAAAAGAAATGTACTCTCTGCAAAGGCTGTGCATACCTGCTTGTGCTGGTTTTGGCTGGGATAGAATTAATTTACTTCATAGTAGCCAGTGTGGACCTATATTTTGGATTTGTGCTGAAAACAGTGTTGATAATTCAGGGATATTTTAGTTACTGCTGGGCAGTGCTTGCACAGAGCCAAGGACTTTTCTGCTTCTCACCCCACCCCACCAGTGAGTGGGCTGGGGCGGGGGGGGGGCACAACAAGTTGGGAGGGGACACAGTAGGGACAGCTGACCCCAACTGACCCAAGGGATATTCCAGACCACATGACATCATGCTCAGCATATAAAGCTGGTGGAAGAAGAAGGAAGGGGGAATGTTCAGACTGATGGTGTTTGGCTTCCCCCATAACTATCAGGCATGATGGAGCCCTGCTTTCCTGGAGATGGCTGAACACCTGCCTGCCCATGGGAAGTGGTGAACGAATTCCTTATTTTACTTTGCCTCTTAAACTGTCTTTATCTCAACCCACAAGTTTTCTCACTTTTACTCTTCTGGTTCTCTCCCCCATCCCACCGAGGGGGGAAATGAGCAAGTGGCTGTGTGGTGTTTAGCGGCCAGCTGGTGTTAAACCACAACAGCCTGGGATGTTCAAAAAGGATTGTAGGTTACAGGAGCCCTCAAAGTTCAACTTCTGATTATTCTGCAGCACAAGTAGGTCAAGAACACCTATGACAGTTCATCGCAAGATGCAGTGCTAGTGACTGCACTCCTCCTCTACAAGCTCCGTGCTTAACTTGTAGTTACAGTTGCGTTCCCCTTGATAATCTAACCTCCATGCCCCTTGCTGCAAGTTGAACTGATTAACTTTTGTCTTGCCTTTGGTAGACACGTAGAACATTTGATCAGCACCCATTTTATAACAACATTTTTTTTTTAAACATGGCTAAAGACTGTTATCATGTCCCTGCTCAGACTTCTTGTTTCTAGACTAAACAAATCCAATTCTTTTAACTTTTCCTCATAGGTCATGTTTGCAAAACCTCTAATCATTCTTGTTGATCTCTTCTGGATTCTCTCCAATTTGCCTCCATCTTTCTTAATGTCACCAACTTCAGCAGAAGTTTTGCAGCTTGGAGAATTGTTTCTTGATGCAGAAGTCACCTGACACCCTGACCTTTAGCTCAACAATGAGGAATAGCGCACAAGCTTCCTTAAAGAAAATGGTATTACATATATACTGTCATGTATATTTAGTGTCATGCCACCTGCTTGCCACATCAAACGACTACTTTGCCTTAACAGCAACA
This sequence comes from Buteo buteo, assembly GCF_964188355.1. Classification (NCBI taxonomy): domain Eukaryota; kingdom Metazoa; phylum Chordata; class Aves; order Accipitriformes; family Accipitridae; genus Buteo; species Buteo buteo. Next base: position 13,115,976 of record NC_134181.1, on the reverse strand, counting down.
AAGCAACAACAAACAATAAAAAAGCTTCTTCTTTTGTGAGCTGCTGTATAGACAGTCTTATTGTATAACTTAAAAATAAAAGAAAGCACAGCTGAGCTGTTTTACAATGCTATTAAAAACTCATTTTTTTCTCTCCACATCTCAAAAAAGCAAAGCAATTTGAAGAAAACAGAGCAGACCAACAGAAAACTGTGGGGAAAAAAAAGCTGTGATACCCACTGTTAAATAGATGTTAGCCAAAGTTATAGGGGAGTGAGTAAAATAGCCTATAATTAAAAGAAAGGGAATAGCACATCAAGCCTTTATCTCAGGCTGAATGTTAAAATGAGTGTAAGATTCTTTGACAGGTCTGAGTCAAACTTCTCACAGGGAGCAACTCACAGGACTTACCTTCTTCACTGAAGACTATGAAGTCCAACAAGCAGCACTTCCCATGAGAGCAATCAACAGGGAAATCCAGAGGCTGGTGACGTTAAGCACATTACCCATCCACCCACCACACAGAAGTCAGTGATGTTCTCCAAACCACCTCTCAGCATTTCTTTAAGGCTGTAAACACCTAAGTTTCTGCCAGCTGAGGAATGCCAACCTCCCTGGCTGCTGATGACCTGCAGGTGAGGTGTGGTGGGCTGAGCTCTGGAGCTTGTGGGGTCTGGTCCAAGTTGTGCTGGGGATGCCCGCTACCTGGGTTCAGAAAGAAAACGTGCCGAGAGGCAGGGAGCAGCTCAGCCCACTGGAAAAACTCATCTAGAATAGGGCAAAGTGTGAGTGGAAGGGAGAGCTCTGGCTGCTGGGTTGCAAGCTGGGATGCTGGGATCTCCAGCTCCAGAAGAGGGCTTGCAGCTGGGATGCTGACCAGATGGCAGGCAGCACCTATCTGGCCTCTGTTAGCTAAGGGTGGTATCACAGATGCTTCAGCCACTCTCCGGAATATTTCATTTCTACGTTCTTGGTTATGTTGCTGTGTATCTGATCAGCTTCGAAAAATCCCCACTTGGCCAACAGACCTTCCCTCCTAATTGTAGGGCTGCCTGGGTGCCCAGCAGAGCGTTTCTGTCCAGGGAACAGCCGTGTAGAGCACAGGGGACAGGTGGGTCAGGAGCTTCAGTGGTCTGGTGCTGGGTGTCTCTGATGGGTTTGTGGCATTTATCATCCCCCACACAACAACCTCCTAGAGGAGAGGTCTGAACAGGTTTGCAAGAAAACACAGTAAATGGCCTATAGCAAGGCTTTTGGAGGAGGGCAAGGAGGAAAATGTGACTGCAGAGCACACTGCCTACAGAGAGGAGTGTGCCAAGCTCTGGGCCATGTCCAGCAGAAGAGGGGTTACAGCAGTTTTCAGAGTGGAGTAACAAGGCTAAAAGGCAGTATTACATGTGCTGAGAGTGTTTCTATGGGATCAGAACTGTTTACAATATAATGTGCCTGCACCTGTGGGTTGGTGTGGTTTTGCCTGCTGTTCAGTGCTTCCTGAGAAGCTGCTAGTATACCATAGCGGACGAGACCGCTGTTTTGATCTCTCCCTCCTTGGAATCTCTTCTAGTGCCTTTAATAAAAGCCCTATTAAGGAAGTACAAGTGGGTGCCTTGTGCTTGTTCAATACCTAATTTATATTTTTAACATTAAATAGTCAAACACATGCTCTCAGTTTGTGGTTTTTTTAATCTAATAGTTTCTTGCTGCAGACTTACATACATTTTGTATCATATATTCCCTTGTTTTTCTTTTGGTTTTTTTGGTGTTCTCACACCCTGCACAAAACTTACATTGAAATTGAGGCATGCTGAAGCCCTGTCGTTCAAATTATTGATGGTAACTAGTCTGTCTGGGGGTGACGGTTGTATTAAAACACTTACCACATAACAAAGAAGCATACGGCATTTACAAAATCTGGGCCAATGAAGAAGGGTCAGGTTCACTCCCAAAACAGGAGCAAGCATCTCCTGAGGGTTATACATGGATTCGGTTCAGAGGGAGCTGAAGAATCTCATATATTTTGAAATCATGGGGGGTATGAAATCAGCGTAAGTTACAGCTGCCCTTAGGTGCTTTCTTTTGAGTGGCCAGTGCCACAATCATTCAGCAGAGCACATTGATCTCACTGACTTTGGCAGAATTATAGAGGGTCTGTTTGCATGAACCATTGCTGAACAATTTATCTGATGTATTAATCATCTCTTAGATAAGAGTATCCAGACTGCAGATTTTTCTTGTAACCCATTTCCCTCTCATGGTCTTTTGTTGTTGTTGTTGGGTTTTCACATGAAATTTTAAAATTGCCTTTATTTTTTTTTAATGCTTAGGATCCCAGTGTCCATTTTGAAGCACTCTGAAGTACAGACTACCATGCAGAAGTGCTCTGTAGTCTTCAGAGATGACAGAGAAGTGCTAGTCTCTATTTCCCCTTTCTGACAGCAGCTCCATTTTGGAAATCAATTTGTCTTCACGGTGGCAAATAAAAATCAAGACCCTATTTTTCTTTCATCTTCCAAATGCACAGGTAAAAGGCAAAAAGTGAACATTTTATTAGAGACTGGAAGAATTAGTATAATTGATAGGGTTGATGTGGCTATTTTACCCACTTCTAGTAATCCCGCACGTGAGACTGTGCCTATGCTGCTAGTATGGTAACTCAGGTTAAGTTTACAGTGTGCTGAGGGCAGTGTCCCAGCCACCTTGAAGATTAGGCTTCCCTGCCATGCAGAGGGCAAGCCCTGCTTGTATCAGCCAGGCTGTGCCCGCTGGGGAGCCTCCTCTCTCCGTACCGCACAGCCACAGCCTTCAGGAGAAGAGGACCTGCTCAGTGCCACCCGCACCCCTCCCCACACCTAGTACAAATCGCTGCTGGTCAGTATTTCTCGTCCCCAAACTATCCCCAATACATAGAGAGCACCGAAATACAATTTGCAGAATTTCTCCATCTGCTCTGCCCTTCTCTGCAGCTCCGCGACATTGCATGCTCAACTTCCCGGCACAGTAAATGGGAATTAATGCAGAGAAGTCCACGGCTGGCCCTGACCAGCCGGCCCCTGCCCTCCAGTGTTAATCTGCTGCTGTTCTTCCCATTTGCCCTGTGCAACACAGCATTAGGGATGGAGACGCACACTGTAACCATGGTTAAGTCATTTCTTGCTTTCCAGTTACGGGTGTACCCCAATAATGACTCTTTTAAAGTGGTGTTTTAAATCCAATAATTTCCAGAGACATTTAATATTGGGAGCCCATTCTTCTGGGCTCCTCTTAGCACAATCCTGTGATGAATTCCTGTTTTAGCAGAAGGCAGAGTGCACACAGAAAATTTTCAGCCATTCAGAGGTACAAAAAGCAGTAATCTTAGCCTGAAACAATTGTACTGAACTGAAGCACTACTCCTCTTTTCTAGATCTACTTTTGAGATCCCTGTCAAAACAGCCCTTCAAACACATTTGATTGGGTTGGGGCTCATCACACTGTCACCAACTCACTTTTCATTAGGCTGTTGCTCTCTGTTAGCCTAGCCAAGCAGAAGAACTCAAACACATGCACAAATTAAATCGACATCCAAACTCCACCAATATACAAAGCAATTTAAATGATATTCATTAGAGCGATGACAAGTCCTGATGAGGCTTTCAGGAGCGGAGTCCTTCAGCTTCTGCCGACTCGGTTTCATGGTCATTGAGGCGTAACTGCAGTCACTGTACCTCCAGTTTAGAAAAAAAAAAAGCCGAGAATATGACTCCGCTTCCTGACACACCTACCTCATTCTCCCTCTCTGCACAGGTTTACATCTGAGCACAGGCTTCAAGCTTTTCTTACAGCTCTTCACAGGCTTTAGATCATATACATGCTTCAGCAAATCCCCTTCCTTTCCCCACCACCTACAAATGCGCCAATTAAAAAGAATTCCATTTTCAAGTAATTTCATTTCACTTGGCTAGAAAGGTCACTAACTCACAATTATGATGGCTATAAACATGTCCCCAGTTTCCTACTGCGCAAGAATGAATGTGATATGTTGAAGCTTAATAAAGAAGTATTTTTCATTGTTAATTTTTACTAAAGTTTAAAAGTTACCCTCTCTCCATTTGTATTTTTTATATTAAAAAAAAAAAAACCCAAGATGGACACTATCTTCTCCACAGGGAGTGGAATGGGGCTGACAGGTCTAATATAGGCTTTTCCACAGTGCCAAATCATTTGCAATTCATTTCCCTTGCGACCAAAGTCCTTAATTCAGGCATCAAGAGGTAAGAGATCAGAAAATTAGCTCGCTATTTGGTTACAAAGTCCACTCTGCCACTTGCAAAGCTTAAGTGTATCGGGGAAGAAATGCACATCCTCACCCTAATGTGACACTAGGAAAACCCAGCGACTGATGTGAGGGGCACATAATCATTTTAGCTTAGGTATGGAAGACATCACTATTAGCCATGAAGAGCTCTACCACCCACCCCCAGCCAGGAAACGGGGCCATGACTGGCACTACCATTTTTTACTTCTTTTCACTTGCTCTACAATAAATTTTTCTTTCTTGAAACAGGCTAAGAATTTTAAAACCATGATATCCAGAAAATGTCTTGTTGTGACTCAAAAATTTCTTTTTTTGGCATAGCTGCCTTAGGTTGTAATTTTTAATTTTACTTCTTAAACACTTCTGCAATGAAAGATAGGCACATTGGTATATGAGTTAAGTATGATTTGCAGTTGCGTATTTTCATTTCAGTAAAGGTTTTATATATATATGAACTTGGTGAGTGGTCTGGACATATCCATCTCTCCCAAAAAGTCTATCTGATTTTAATTCTCTTAAAAGATTATTTAACCAGAAGTGCATTTCAAGCTATAAATAAAGCGAAGTGAACCAAGCAACAGCTGCTGAGGAAGTTAATGTGTCCCATGTATACGTCGTAATATACTGCTGAAAAACAAACAAACAAAATGCTACCCTGACACATAAGCTGGATACTAAGTATAAAGGAAGATTGTTTTTACATGTAAAAAATGAATTTATGTAACACCACCACTGAATTTGTGTATGTACTAGATAATGAATACAGCATATAAGCTATGTAGTAGTAAAACTTAGTCATCTTTTTCATGCTGAACATTTAGTTAAAATTACTGCCCCACACCAAAGCCTGAAAACAGATTGTAACCTCACCGATTATTCCAACGCTTTCAGACATGTATAATGATGCGTTAATACATAATTCTGCTCCCTTCCATAAATGACCCTGATTCTTTCTTCCTTCACTGGTAAAAAATTGACTTCTTATGCAAATATTCTTCAATGAGGGCTTTAGTATCGTGGTCTTAAACATACAGCTTTTCATTATTATAGGATAATTACTGAAAACTCAACAAAATTCACTGCTACCACACCCTGAACAACAGAGCCGCTTTCATATTCTGAGATAGCAGTACGATAATTATTTCTTGTTCTCTCATTTACCTACAGCAGGTCAACCAAGGGCTGGAAGGCACATCTTGGCACAAAGTCCCAGGAGAAGAGAATTTACTGGGGTTTTTTTGCTAGAGACTCTATGTATTTGCTAGCAATACCCAAGGGAGTTACACATTTGTATTTCCACTGCTAAAATGTAACTGTCCAGTCAAGTATTAAGAGCTATTTCATCCTATGCTAAGAAGACAATCCAGTGACTTTTTAAAAGTTGAGTAATCTTGAAACTTTTTTTTTTCCTCCTACTTTGTTTGATAAATTCTAGTTTTATGACCATGCCTGGTATTTCAGCTCTGTGGAGCAGTGTGGATAACAGACTACCTAGCAAAGCTCCAACATATTCTTTTAACAAAAAGTTACCCCAAAAAGCAGGCAAAAATAACTGTAATAATTTGATATTTTTCTAGGAAATATATAAGGCTCTCCAGAGGCGTATTTTAAAATACCAAATTTATTAATTAAATTTAGCTTTATTACCAGTTGTCTCTGTTCCACTTGCACCATAGTTCTTTTTCTTTTGCAGCTGAAATAAGAACTTGCAAAATTAAAGAAGGTTCTTCCCTTCAGTATGTGCCAGTATTTTTTTAAATCTCAAAGTATAGCCAAATTTTTTGCTGTCATAAAATGCAGAGTCATATCTATGTCTAGCTTTATATAGCAAGATACATAGCCATATTAAAATGCAACATATAATTCCCATATTGATAACTAATCTGCCTTGCTTTGGATAGTGTTACCACATAAGCAACTGCATAATTAAAACAATATACTTTTGATTTTAATACAAAAATATAATGAAGATTCTAGAAAGATTTCAGTTTCAGAAACAGTTCCTTACACTAGCTGAAAAGTCACATTTCAGTTAATTATAGATTTCTTACTCACTGAAACTTAAAGATACATTCACTGATTTTTTTTTTTGCTAAATGTTGACTCCAGTGAACAGCTCTCTAAGATCTGGCATATTGATTTCTTGTTGTGAAGTGAGCTGTTCAAGCTCCATTTAAGATTTTCATCTTGCATGTAGCCCTGAGCACATCATAGCACCATAAATTAGTTAAATTGCACATTTATCACAAATGTTATTTTAAGATACTGCGTAAATGTGATGGCTGGAAGATATACAGTATGCTGCAACAAGGCACTACTTGGGTGGGGTTAGACCAGGGTCACCTTTATACACCTGTGATTTAAAGCTCTTCCCACCCCATCACAATTTCATTTTTAAACTCTTTCTTGAGGCATTTTGTTTTCTCTCTCACTTGATCTGCATATTTCTAAATAAAATATCAAATGCAAAGCAAAAGTCAGAACTCAGATGCATATTTTAAAATCCTGCATCCATACCTTCACGTTCACTAATAGGAAAAAAATTATCTTAACATAGCTAGGTTGGTGATTTGGTTAGCACTAATAGTTACCATGCCAATATACATATCAGTGTATGGATGAAAAGAACATTATTCTAGTTCATTGATTCTCTAAATTCTTTATAATGTGAAATCACATTGGTATGCCAGTCCTGGAGGTTCTGAAATGCAAGCTGAACTTTATTTTAATAAATTTGGGATATGCAGATCCTGACCAGCCATTCATTTGCAAAGTTTCAAGCGTATTTAAAAAATGTATTACAAAGTCATTTCTGGTGCACACTAACAGATATGGCTGTTTCCTGAATTTTTACCCAGTACGTCTCCTCACTGCACATTCAGACCTAGGTAAGTCAGGCCCAGGAACTGACTTTTACCAAATTAAGTGCAGTTGCATCAGTGGTACTTGCTGTTTGCAGCCATCGAGCTCTTGTCTGTATTTTAAGAATAAGTAGAAGGAACACTGCAAAAGACTCGGTAGTCTCTTGCTTTTACTCCCTCCCGTGTCCCAGATAACAGTATTGCGTACAGAGCTTTTAGCATTACTATTATAAGTCAATGGTGCATCTTAAAAATACATTGATTGACAATATATGCAATAATCTGCCAGTCTCCTTATGTGTGAATTTCTGGTTTGCAACCAAATACTATATTTAAGCTGTTATAATTTTCAAAGGAGGAATTCTCTGCTGTAGAGGTAAAAAGTTTGGCTGCATTTAGACTGAGATCACCTATTTGCAAAAAATCTGGACAGCCACCCAGGAGGCTTCATGAAAGACTTCAGCTAGCCAGGTTGCCTCTCCTAACTGAGCGGGACTCCTGGGATGGTAGAGTCAACCAGTAAAACGGAATGCTGCAATTTTATTGTTGGAATTTGAGCTGAGGCCATTAACACTGACACACAAATGACCTTAAAATCAGATACAACTGTGAGCCAGAAAAGGAGGAAAAAACCCAGAGCCCTAATCATTAATCCCATTCACTAGGTCTGCTTAGCAGTATTCGCTATAGAATGAACAGAACATCCTGAGACGTAGTACTGGCCTTCACAATTACAGAGAAAGATGGAAAGAAAGACGGAAAGAAAGACGGAAAGAAAAGAGAGGAGAGGAGAGGAGAGGAGAGGGGAAAGGGGAAAAGGGAAAGGGGAAAAGGGAAAGGGGAAAAGGGAAAGGGGAAAAGGGAAAGGGGAAAAAGCAAAGGGGAAAAAGCAAAGGGGAAAAAGCAAAGGGGAAAAAGCAAAGGGGAAAGGGGAACCAAAGATTTAATTAGTTGCTTACCGAAAGAGAGTGGATTTTTAAAAAAAAGAAAGGAAACTCTGTACATTTGACATTCGGCTGCTAGTTATTACTTGAGACATGATTCTTAAGTGCTGTAATGGTGGTATTGGTTCCCATGTAACCATCTCTAGACTCTGAGTTCACCTGACTGGCAAAAGACATTATTTACATGCATAGTAATATAGGTGCTTCGGAGATGCAAATTGTTTTCAATGGTTTTGATGGGATGACCTGTCAACACCAGTAAAAGTCTGTCATTATCATATAAATGCTCCCGCTTGTTTGCATTTGTTTGGCATGTGTTTATTCATCTTCTTTTCCCCTCTTGCTATCTGCCGTGAATGCCATATAACAGCAGGCAGGGCCGTAAGAGGACTCCCTTCAAAATCACAAAGTTTAAGTTGTCGGCCTCAGGTTCCTTCTCCTGTCATTTTAAAATGCTGGATAGATGGAAAGGTATTCTCTAAGCCATGAAATGCACACCAGTGCAACCTGCAGACTGTGCTCAGTACATTCAGGGAAAACGCGTGCGAGCAGCAGTATCTGCCTGGGTCTGAATACACAGCACAGCAAACCACCTATTTGCTTTGCCACACGTTGCTTATAAACCCCATCTTCACAGTCAGCTTTACCTGATGTTTAAAAAGGAGTTATAATGCTCATTTATCTTTTCTGGGGGAAAAAAAATCTGTTAATGCAGCCTTTGAATAAGTGCTACCCTGCTCTTTAAATGCTAAAGTTCACTAAAACTCCAGTGATTTATGTGCAGCTTTTGACTGCCAGCACCTGGCAGATGAAGAAACCTACTCAAGCTTCAGTCATAAACAGATAGCATACAATTTAATTTTAATGTGCTCGTTAGTCGTAGCACATTTCAGACATAATTGTGAACGCAACACAAAATTATAGCAAAAAGACAATTTTAATGCTGCTGTAGAAAAAAAGGTTATATGAAGAGTCATATAATGGTGCTTCATTGTCAACAACAAAACAGGGCACAGAGTGCATTACAGTGTCTGTGCTGTTTACATGCCAATATTTTATACATAGATTCTCATATGGTGTCAGCTGTCAGTTACTTCTGCAAATTAACTGCCAAAAATGGAGACGAACAGAATCACTTAGTGTGCTGGTAACCACGGGTTACCTTTCATATGCCTAAAGATAAAGCTGCAGTATGGAATCTTGGGAGAATAATTAGGCAGAACAAAACAGAAAGTTACCAATTGAAATAAAAAGGCATTCTACAATAGGAAATAACAACCAAGAGCGCTTATAAATAAGTAAAAGAGGTTATATCACAGAATGCCTCATAACTTTTAAGCAAAGTATTACAGTACAAACATTTTAAAGGCTTTATCAATGTTTAGGAAATACAGTACAAGTTTTTCAAATAGATTTAACCCTTTGAGCACTGAGTTTATTTTGATTTTTTTTTTTTTTTTTTTTTTTTTACTAATAAATACCTTTAAAAGTCATGTTGTGCAAAACAGTTAGAATGCATGCCAGGAATGCAGTCCGTGGCTTCTGTTTCTTCAGACGGTTTAAAAAAAAAAAAAAAAAAAGATAGCAACACTAATAAATATGTATAATTTAAACATGAACCTCTATTAATATAGATGTACTGTATAGCAAAACAAAACAAAACATACTTTGCTTTAAGAATAATGTTTCTGAATACTTTATAAATGCTATCTGTGGTATCTTTCATCATATAATTTACAATGTTTGGATGTTAAAAGAAAAACCGTTAGATCTAAAAAATGAAATATACACTATATATAGGTACAGTTTATACCTGGAGCTTATCAGGTACAAAACCCACTGTTGCTAAAAATGCTGAAGAAAAAGAAAATGGCATTAACCACAATCACATTTTCCATAAGAGATTTTGAAATCTATACAATATATACATTTATGTTTCAATGTGAAAATTATATTTTTAAATTTCAAGGTGTGAGCCACCTCTGCATAAATGGAGGTTCATATTAGTAATCGGAACTAAGCTGGTAAGGGTTTAAAAAAACCATATCCATACATTTTTACCAAATTAATGCAAAAGTGCTTCAAAGTACTCAGAGGGCTAAAGATTATAGGGTGAGAAATACCAGCACACTTAGGTCACATGAAAAAAGTGCACCAGAATTAGTTATAAATGCTTAATTAAACTGTCTGTTTATGCATGCAGCTTGATGCATCAGAGGGATGCACAGCAACTAAATCCAATTTACACAAAGTTCCAAACACTTACCACTGCATTTTAACCTTCATATTTTACCAGTAACAACAGCTGATTATGCACCTCTATTTAAACACTGTACAGTTATACAAAACAGTTCAGCCCAGAGCGACTCTGGAGTTAAAATAAGAACATGTGCCAAGAACTAAACAGTAGCTTTAAGGCGTCTTTGACAGTTTTCCTCAAAGCAAATTACAGTTATTTTAATCAAAAGCAAATGCTACTGCTTCTCTAACTCTGAAACATACAGAAGATGATCCTCTGGTGACTTCCCATGTGTTTTACTAAGATGAAGTTTAACAGCATGCTTGCTTGCAAAAGTCCTGTTACAAAGTTTGCACTGATAAGAAGTTCCGATATCTTCCTCTGGAGAGGACGTCACCAGTTTTTCAGATGGTGACTTTGCTTGTGCTATCTGATTGTTAATCTGTTCACTGGACAGTTTGGACAAGTCTCTTAACCTGAAACCCAGATGCGATTCAAGATGACTGATATAAGTTGAAGGAGTTCTGATCTGTGAAGCACAGTCATTACAAAAGAACACCGGGTGCCCAGTGTCCAAATTTTTAAGGAACTTAGTTCCCCCCGTCCTTCGGAGCTGGTATTTCACATTGGCTAGCCAGTGGCTAATTGTGGTCATTGAAAGTCCCGTAAACCTGGAAATGTGCATTCTTTCTTGAGGGCTCAAGTCTGACATGATGTATTTCCCCTCTGAAGTCTGCCGTAAACTAGCTGCAAACTGGGCCTGCAATATGAGCAAGTGCTGAGGGTTCCAGTTAGACTGACGTCCCTTCCTTTTCTGAGCTGGTGTACTCTCTTCTGGTTCCTCTATTGTGGTACCATCAATGTCAGATTTCTCAGATATGCTGGAAGGTGTGGAAGATTTTGATGTGTGACTTTCTGTCAGGTTCTTCAGCATATCAGATATATCTGACAAGGCATTCTCGCGTAGCGGCGAGTTTGACATGAATGACACGACTGCAGATGTCTTTGCTGTTGTCACTGTAGATGAAGAAGATGCAGAAGATGTCGATGTGGATGACAAAAGCGCTGAACCCAAAGAGCAGCTTTTGTCACTCTTGCCTTTCGTCAAATCTATGGGTTGGTCATTGTTGACATGATAAAAATAACGGTCTAAGTGGTCTGTTTTTTTGGACTGTAGAGGTGGGGTGGCCACTGCAGCCTTTTCCGCCAAACTGTTGCTCATTTTAAAAAGCATGCTCATTGGATCCAAAGCGGGCAAAGACGGCTTTGCTGCCTTCCCAAGGTGAATATTCATGACAGATTGCAGTGCACTTAATGGATTTACAAATGGCTGTTCAGGAGGATGATCAGTAATGATAGCTGTGCTGCTGCTCAAAGAACTTACGATGGACTTCACAGGCTCTTTCCCGTTTTCCACAGGTTCTACAGTTGGACTATCCTTGCAACCATCTCTCTGAGGGACTGGGCTGTTCTGCTGGCTTTTGAAGCCACCATCATTGGAGGACTCCATCTTAAGGGGTTCACTGACTTCACTACTGCATGGCGAAGGCGTTGCACGCTTCATTGGAGAAAGTTTTCCTTCTGGCTCTTTCATTTTTTCCTCCACTTTAGCCACCTTCTCGGTGACTTTCTTTACCAACTCTTCCATGGCATGGAAGTTTGTTTTTGGCACAGGTGAGGTCTGACTGCTTGGTGGAGACACCAAGGGTTGGTTTTTAGTTGGTGACACTAGGTCACTGTTTCCAAACATAGGTTTTAATGGTGTACTCTTCCCAGATGAACCCAATGACAGCTTCATCATATTAGGCAGCTGATAGGCAGCATGAATGCTGGGGTAGCCACCCCAGCTTGGCGTGCCATTCTGGGCTTTGTTTATAGCTGATGTAACTGTGTTTTCTAAAGACTTCAGTATATCTAATCCCCCCTTAGGGCTTTCTTCTAGGTCATTTTCAGTCAAGTAATGGTATTTTGAGGAGATATCATACTTCTCCTCATCTTCACTTGACTTTTCTTTGTCTTTCATTTTGTCATCAGCACTGCCTCTTTCTTTATCTACTTCTTTTTTTATTTCAACATTTAATTTAGGGGAAACACTAGAAGGTGTATTGGAAGGAGACGTAAAAGTGGTGGCAGCTAGTGGCACAGACTGGACTTTCTCATCTACTAAGGATGTTATTGTTGGTGTTGCTGGGGCTTCTATAATTGGCTTCCCTTTTTTCATGGCAGAGTTGGTGACTTTAATAAAATGTCCCGTCACCATCATGTGAGCCGTGAGTTCCTGCAGAGTGTCATGTGAACTTCCACACTCCATGCACTTCAGAATTTGAGACTTCCTTGCCTCAAAGTGCCAGGCATAGCTGGCCCCGTTCTGGTGACCATAGCGATTATTTGGCGTAATGTAAGGATTAGAATTCTTTTGAAGTGCATCGTTGGTATCCGAGATTGTTGCTTTTGGTGTCCCACCTGTGGAGTCTGGAGAACTTGGAAGTTCAAGCTCCAGTGATGCTTTCTTTCTAGTAGCTGGGATGATTTTTGCTGCTACAGGTGTAACAGGTTCCTTCAGAGGCACTTTTTGGTAGTGTTTTGTTTTGATCATATGAACACTCAAATCCTGAAGAGATTCAAATGAATGACCACAGTACATACACTTTAATACTTTCTGGGCATCTTCTTTCCCTTCCATTTCAAGCAAAGAACGTTTACGAGGTTTGGACCATCTTTTGGGGTTATTGTTATCAGTTTCATGGTTGTCATCTCGATAATGTCCCGTTTCATTCATGTGCACTGTTAATTCTACTAAAGTATCATAGGCAGCGCTGCAGTCTTTACAGCGGAATTTACTGGCTCCAGTAAATATAGAGCCATAAAGCTTACTGCTTTGTCTGTACAATTGAACTGTGCTAAAAAGACTCGGTTCAGGAAGAATTCTGCTCTGAGAAACTTGCTGCAGTGTTTTAGCCATAGCAGTCTGGTGCCAGTCAAAGCTGCCACTTCCACAACTGCTACTGCTGCTGCTGCTACTGCTGCTGCTACCATTGTTCTTTTCTGAAATCGGCTGGTGAAGGTTCAAATTGAGATTGGACCAGTAGGAATTGGAGAGGAAGTTATTATATACGGCTTTCATTTGTTCTAAACTATCAGATACAGTAGAGTCTTCCAGTGGTATTGAAACCTCCTTGCTCTCTTCCTCGTTTTTAATAGAGCTGCTCTCGAAGTCTGCCATGCGGTCACTTGTCTCACTGATATGTGACTCACTGTCCATTTCATGGCTAGAAAATTCAGCTGTTGGAGAGTTTTGGTAGCTTTGGCAGTTCTTACTGAAGTCTTTTTCTGGACATGCATACTTTGCTGAAGGCTCCCCATCAACTGCATTTTCATCAGGTTCCACATCTTCTTCCACCAGTGCTGCTGCTTTTAGTTCGTCTGAAACATAGGCTATTATGAAGACAAGAAAATACAAGTTAGTTTCTGCTGATCATACTTTTGCTTAAGTGTTTTAGCCAAAGGAGTGTACTTATTTGTAAAATTAAACAGTTAAAATTTAGTGTTTCTTCAGAGCAAGAAAAAAATCTGCTCTTCAAACATAATTTGCCACCTTATTCTTCTCAAGGGGCAACAGCTTGAAATTAAAACTAAATTTGAAATTAATGAAGCACATTCTGGAGGTGGCATTCATTTCTAAAGTAATAAATTACTTGTATCAACCTCAGAGACAGCAGTTCCTGTCTGTCAATTAATATGTCTTATGCTTCTCCTACCCCTAATGCATTTCTTAACAGACAGATTCACAATATAAATTAAGCAAGCATTTTTTGCTCATTACAGTTTTGAGACTCAATCTTTAATAAATACAGAGTACAACAAACATCAAAAATTTCTACAAAGTAAAAAAATCCCCAGTTACAATAATCAAAAAAAGAGATTTTTTTAAAGTTTTCATTACCGGTAGTATCATATTTTAGAGGAGAAGACGGTAAAAGCAGGTGACGCAACCTTTTGAAACAACTCACTGAGAGCAATTTGAGGATATTCATTACGGGTGTAACAAATGACCCATTCACATTTAAACATACCTTTCTCAATGAGAAAGCCCATGCAGAATTATGTTAGGAGCTAGTTCAAGAAAATTGGTATGCTGTACTCATTCTTGCTGTATAAATATATACCAGACCTTCCAGTGGACCTTACAAATGTCAAAGTGTTTGCTCTTTAGACTACTTTGTCAATATTTACTCAGCATAAGCTACACGGACACCCAGCAGGGATCCTGTCTTTTTTTCCCCCCTCAACTAATGCAACTGGTGATGTAAATCTAAGATACTCTTCCTGAATAGGATAGTTGGGAACTGACAGTAAACATTTGGGTTTTTTTTCTTCCATGGTGCTTCTGTGCACATATTCCACGTATACTAAGCCTACCTAAGTTTTTCCCGCAGGCAAGAAAACTATGGAAACATTAAGAGAAGGATCATTAACTGATCAAAATGATCTATTTCTATATAATGCATTAATTTACAGCTAAGCAGGAACGCAAAAATGGAATATGGCTGTTCTGTATTAAGTAGAATTTAAAATTTACTTGCAATCTCTCACAAATACAATTACAAACTGAAAAAAAACCCCAAATTTCCTGTAGAGTCTATGGTTGAAGACACTTGACTTTTGACCTTCTCTGCAACACATCCGGAATGTGTGGGTATCTTAAACACATTGAATAATCTTTAGCTTGCTTATTCAGGCAATAGTGCAGAGAAGATAATAGTTTACACCCCAAAAAGACCTACTTTAACCAACAGAGTGAAAAATGTAGAACAGTATAGTAGATATCACATATACAATATTGAACCTTGCAAACTTCTTTCAGGGAAAATACGTTCAAATGTTATCAGAAAACCACAAAAGAAAAAACAACTGTTACAAGTAACAATGAAATCAGGCTTTTAGTTTCACATGAAGTATTTCTTCATTCAGTTAGGCAATACAAAATATCCACTACTGTTCTTTCACATGGCTGAATGGTAGTGAATCTTCCTCCAAGCATGTAAAGTTATAATCTGATCTTCAGAATAGAAGTTAAACCTTTGAAAGCACAAACATATCACATAAGAGCAACACATAATAGTGATTAGATATTTTAGCTCAGATAATTTCAATGCAGAAAATTCATGCAGCAAGGGTCCTATTTTTAACATTTGGGAGAACATAGTTTGAAAGAATTATTTTAAAAACTTTATTACAAGATGTTTCAAAGATGCTGATACAAAGATCAGGCTTTAACAACAAGTATATGTACTCTAATGAAATAGAGCTGTGCTGTTTTGCTCTATTTTATGCTCTTTCAAAATATTTTGAAAAAATATTACTATTTTATGTATATTACAGTCATGTCGGCAATTTGTAGTAAGGATCAGTGCCTATCCTGCAAATACTTGCAATGAAACTACTACAAAAAATCTGACAAGGTGGATTTCATTCAATATTTTCACTCCCCTATGGATGGTACAGATTGTTTTTCATATTAATTACTTGTTCCATCATGTTTCTGAACTCTACAAAAAACTTTAGCAATGAGACCAAAGCAGTTCAAATTACTCTCTAGAGCTAAAAAATTTTAACTACTGATAATGTGTAAACAACTGGCTATCAACTACCTCTCAACCACACCATATCCTAGTGATATGAATACGGAAGGATGGAAGGGAAGAATGGCAGCACAAAACTGATGATTTGGAAGCAAATGTACCCCTTTTCCACCTTGTGGAAACAGTTTTTCTGTTACAACTCCCGTCCCTTTGCCTCTGTTGCGAAACTGAAGAATAATTCCCTTTTTCTGAGGTAAAGAAAATCCAAGGTATATTGCCACACTGCCTGCCTTCTAAAGATCTCACTCACACCTGTGGGCTGAGATAGCACACCAAAGCACTCTGTAAGCATACCTGTCTTTTGCTCTTTTTGTCCACTAAGTGCTAGTGTGAGCGTGGGCCACCTGATCCCACCACCAGAGCACATATCAAAGCCCTGGGTTCTGTCCCTGCACACCATGGAAAGTCCTCCCAGGGACCGGTGCTCACCAACACAAACAGGGGTCACAAAATCAAGCCCCTAATTAGTGTGGTTTTCTTTACATTTTTATTTCTCTTACTGCTGAAATCTTAGGAATTTTGTTTGAACTGAAACACTTGTCACTTTCACAGTTTTTTTAGAGACTGACTTTTACATCAGGGAAAACCTCCAGCATACGGCTCATTTAAATGTAAATCTATTTACCTTTCATGCTTTCTTTGCCCTTTTCACCAACTATCAAGCATATTTGCGTGTTAACCAGGAGCTGCCTCCTCTATAGCTGTTCTCCTTCCTAAGCTCAAGTTGCGAAGCCAACTTGTGACACCAGCCTTTGATCCAGAAATGTGGGAAATGAGGCACAAACGACAGTAGGGAATTTAACCCGGCAATCTGCAACTTCGATAAACTGACGGTTTGAACAACTCCTTCCACTCTTTCCCCTGCACCGAGGAGCGGAGGGATGAAACATGACATTATGCCCAACTTCCTCAACCAAAGATTTATGCAAGGGATGAAGATGCTGAAGGAAGTATCTTAGCCGAAGACTTAAAACACCGCTCTAAACTGGAGTTTAGGCCAGTAGCTTCTAGTTCCTTATTCCAAGGGCCAGTCACCTAATCACTTGCCTTCAGGGCACTGTAAGGCAACCCAACAAGTCCTGGACCAACCTGTGATGGCAGACTTGGGGCACACTCAAAGGTTTTGCAATACCGCTAAAGGTAGCTTTACGGTGGCTGACACGTTTCCTCCTCAGAAAACCCAATTAAATTTTTACCAGCATGTGGGACAGAAAAGGAGAGAGGGTTAAGGCCAAACTTCAGTCCCATGCTAGCAGGGAGTTCGGGACTCAGTGCAGGTACTCGTGGAAAGGAGCTCATCTGCAGCCAAGGGAATCTCCGATCCCTCCCTGCCCCACCAGATCTTGCTCAGGGCAGAGAGAGGATCTACGTTCCATCTGAGTACAGATGAAGGTAACAGCTTCACTGCAACAGAAGGAAGGACAAGGAGGCCTGATAGCACAGAAATGCCTTGTTTGGCTAAGTACCTACAGGGAGAGCAAAGAGACTATGAGAGCAGAGAATAAAATCAGAAGGTGATGGTAAAAAAATTTTTTCACCAAGCTTCACTGCCTGGTGGAGAGAGTATCTTTAAGAACCACGGTCTCCAGCCCATTGTTACTCAGCGATTTCCTTCTTATTTAAAAAAAAACAACCTCATACTTTGATACTTTTCAAGTGTAGAGTAAATGTTTGAAACAGCAGGACATTTGTAAAATTGTTCTTCAGTGCCTCGACAGCAAAGTCTGACGGAAAAAAAAAAAAACTTTAAAGGCAATTCTAATGGCAGAAGAAGTTAGTAAGAATGGAAATGAAAGAAATTAGGTGGCTCTGGGTTTTTTTGTTTTTCCAGAGTACAAGAAGAAAAACAATTACAGTTTTCGAAAAAGTTTTTAGTTTACATCTCACGGGGCACCATAACCCACAGGAAATTGCCTGCAAGTTGAGCGATGGTGTCACTGTGACATAATATTTGACAAATATAAATATATGGAAAGCAGTTCCCTGGTGTGGCCGTCGGTTTCTAGAGAAGATGGGGATATCAAAAGGATTCAGAAACCCATTGCAGGTACAGCCACAGAGAGGCCGAGAACAGACAGTTCCCTCATTAATATTTGCTATAATTATTAACTAAACTGCTAGGTAATAATGAAATTAACACATTTGATTTCAATACAAGCTGTGGTATAATGCAATTCATTTCCACACAAGAGGGAATTACCTTCATAACTGAGCTATGGATCATTTCTTTGCCAGTGGAAATAAATTGTGATCCATCACTGCCCCAAATGATCTACTTACTGTATATACACTAATAAACTCATATACCTGGCTCTGCACAGACACCAGAGATCTACTACGCAGAAGCAGAGAAATATCACCAGTCCACTACCTTTCTACAGGCAGAGGAAGTCCTAAGCGGCTAAACCCGCTGCGACTCTACTGATGTCCTGGGCCAAACTTGGGAATCTTCTGAGATGCCCACTGGCACAAAAGCTACTGGCTCAGACCCTGACTGCTAGAGGTCCCCTTCAGCAGAAAGAGGAAAAACATCGCATGGTTTTCATCCCTTCCATGGCAACATCCACCCAGTAACATGGTCAGACACACACCTCCTTGAGATCATTTGGAATACAAAACTTTATCATTAAAGGCGTATTTTACTGTTGTCCAAAAACCAATTAATTGCACAGTTCTTCCCCTATTTCCTGAAAAATGCATCTGAGACCATATATTTTGGCTCTGATCTATCCAAATATTTCATTTCGATACTTTTGAAATGTCTTGTTTTAATTATGTTTTTTTGCCAAGACTTTTTCCTTTTATTTTAATTAGCTTACTAGGGTATATTTAAACTAGTATATAAGCTCTTTGCTTGAAAAAGTACCAAAACATTCAAATACTCTTCTCACATGAAAAAACGCTTAACTACAAAAGTTTATCAAAACCACTCCATTCCTTGGAAATATTTTGGCTTCAACCAAATAGCTTTTCAGTAAAAAAAAAATACAACCAGCTTTATTATTTATTTATGCATGGTTTGAAATCATTGTGTAATACTAAGGGTCATTTCCCAAACCATCTGATTTTGAGTGCATCTTGAAAAATCTTCTCACCCCTTAAAAAACCTGAATGAACATCTATTTCACACTCGAAAAAAAAGAGAACAGCAGAACGGGATTGGGAGCAGGAACGCTCCCAATGCTTACAGGGTGAATATTATATTCCCAGTCAAAAAGAAAAAGGGAAAAAGGATCAGAACAGATCATGAAGTGGAGCCGTGAGTAGGATTCGGCCAGCAAATCTCTCTCTGCAGCCTGACCCCCCCCTGCTCCCCAAGCCGAAGCACAGTGCTGCGAGAGGGCTGCTCCTGCCACAGCCAGTGCTGCGGGCAGCGCAGAGCCTTTTCCTAAATAGCATTCCCATTCTGTTTTAAAGCAGACACCGGGCACCTGAGAAATAACCAGAATATTTTTTTTAAGATGTAAGTAATCGATGAAAACACCTCAGAGAGCCCCCAGTTTCGGTGGGACCAGTCAGAGTTAAGAGAGGGCTCAGTCTGAACACAAGTCTGGAGAAAGCCAACAGAGAAACTGCAGCACGGAGATGATTTGACTGTGCCAATGAACCTTACTCACAAAATTAATGAACAGAGGCAAGAGAAAACCAGCTCAGTGGATGGAGTCAATCAAAGACCTAATGCAAATGAAGGCATATAAAAGAGTTATATTAGTCTGTTAGAAAACTCCCACTCCGCAGGCCTTCCACTTACAGGAAGAAAGCAAACATTTCACCCACAACATGAGCTATTTCTATACCGAGACTGACTGATAATTCACATGTAACTGAAACTGTATTTGAGACTTCACTACTTGGCAGAGATGTTAGCATATTCCTCATTAGGCGATAGAAATGGGAGGTAGGAGTGGCTGCCCTGTTTACAAGAGTGGCAAATGACAACACTGTCTCTAAACAGGCATGGCAATACTGATTACCCAGCACCTTGACAGGGACATTATTCCTGTTAGAAAGGTCAAAGGTTCTGTTTCATAGAGGCAGGACTGTCTATTATGGGAGAGAAATGTTATTTCCAAGTGGAGAGGTCAGCACTTCTCTCGCACATCGGCTGAAGTCGCTGGTACCTCACACCAGAGTACAATTCTACTGCAAGACTGATGATTCTGCCCACTGGCAAGGTCAAGAATATTAATTTTGAACATGTTAATTGGATGTGATGTGCATGATTAATGCTTGTTTAGCTGGAATTTTTCTATGTTGATAAATCTGCAGCCTTTTCATGTCAATGATAGCGCAGTATTAAATTATTGGGAATCAGTGTGGATGGATGTGACAAAGCATGCCAATCTACTGGGTGGCTAACATTAGGCACTAGAAACTTTGAAGTGTACTTGTGTTCGTTCTTTCATGAAAATACTGCAGCTGTCTGCACAGAGAGCTCAGAAACAGGCCAGAGGAAGCTAGCCAGCTGCTCTGATCCAGCATCCGGGACTGGTATTACATTTGGAGCAACCTCAAAGAGCTCAAATCAACTCTAAGCGTTCAGAGTTGAGAATTACATGGACAAGAAAACACAGTGAAGAGTTGATAACAAGAAATAATTTTATACACCGTTAAGATGCGGGCCATCTCAGTGCAGAACAAAGCTAGTCTACAGCAGGCACCTTGTCCTCATCTCACTGTATTCCAAACTCCCCTGGTTTTAGTGTAGTTTAAAGAAGGGTACAGGATTCAGGTCTCATTCACTTTAGACTTTATGATGCCATATGAAAAGTATTGTACAGGCCCCCTACAAATGAAGAGAGAAAACGTTCCAAAAATTGTTACTAATGCTGATAAGGGAGGCATTAGTTTTTCTGAAACCAAATACTGTTTAGATGTTTGTTAAATGAGAGATTCCTATGCAAAGCTCACATTTATGTATTATCTCCTTCATTAAATACACACTTGATAAAACAGGATGCCATAATATTAAATGATGGCTTAGAAACAACTTAGTACTATTGGACAGCATCGACGAGTGTTTTATTCTTCACAGCAACCCTGTGGAAGAAACATTCTTATCCATAGTTTATAGCTGCAAACCTGGAAATCCAAAGAAGTTAAAAATTACTTGCCTAGTGCCAGACAAGACAAGTAAAGGAGCCTGTAACTCCTGTAGGTTCATATACATAATTCAGCTATTTACACAAAACACGAGAAGATGGCTTAAGTTTGTGTTTCTGTTCCTATGCTTCTTCACAGTGTGTTTGAGTACAATATATTTGTATAATTGAAAATAATTGCCAGTTTTCAGCTTAAACAATTATTAAGGATAAAATACCCAGTGAAATACCCATGGGTGCATCTGCTGTGCACAAGCCAGAGTCTGCGGTTACAAATCTTCTTTGAGCCAAGTTGCTGGGATCCAATAAATGCTGAATCTGCAGACTGCCAGCAAACTTCTTTTCACAATGGGGAAAATAGGAAAGGTTTTTGAAGTAAGGAGAAGTATTGTCACAACTCTCCTCCAAAGAGCTTTCTGCTCCCAGTGCAGAGCAGGACTTCAGGTAAGCTGTGAATGCCTGCTCTACCAGAACCATGCTGGAGATGTAACATGATGGATCATGCCTCTCTCCGCCGAAGCTGTGCTCGCCTTGATTTCTGCCCAGGGCCTAGACTCCCTGAATTCAACCTGCTGAGCAGGGTTCTTCTAAAATCTGCTCAAATTATCACCCGTGAAACATAACACCACTTCTTTCTAAGGTGGAGAACAGCACACAATCCTATCACACTGCAGTGTACTCGTCTATGGGTAGGGTTGTGTGAGGATCGGTCTGAGATTTGTCTCACTTGGAGAGTTCATCTGCCGCCTTCTACAAGAAGTTTTTGACAAGAAGGAATATGAAGTTTAAAAAACATTAAGTGAGACCCAAGGTCCAAGTTACTCCCATGTATAATGACAAAAAGTGTAGAGACTTTCTCACTTAAAACTTGCCTTCAGATGTCATTATTGTACAGTTAGAAGTGAACGACATGCTTATGAGAAACTTAACGGGACAGTTCAGAGACTTTGCCTGGTCAGGACAAACAGATTTTTATGGGTTTTGTCCTAAATTTGCAGTCACACACACAATACAACTGACTTCCAAAAGTACCACAGCTGTAGAGAAGCTGGGGAACAGTTCATGTCTCACTGTGTGTGCCCACAGTTGCTTACCAGAAGCAATGCAGAATCACGGTAATCAAGTGGAAGGGCTGAGAAACACTACGGACTCCCATGAGGACAAGAGGACCTTCCTTGCTATGGTATTCTGTGGAATCAATCTCCTCCCCCCTTTGCACTCCAGGGGAAGCAGAGATTTTAACAGTCCCTGTAAGCATAAGCCTGGAATGTCTGGCTGATCCTGCTGAAAAAGGAGAAAAAAAACCTTCTCGGCCTTCCCTATCACCACATAAACCACCTTTCACAAGCACCATCAGGACTAGGTCAAGTAGGCAAATGAGTAACAGGGACTGCGAGCACCCGTTGGGAATTCCCAACTGCTGCTCGGCCTGAGTCAGTTGAGGGTCTTGGTGTTCCCGCATCGTCAACATTCATGTAGCACCCTCCTCTTCCTCCCCTCCTCACCCCTCCCCATCCCTGGGGAAGGGATGCCCTTCCTGCAGGTACACTGAAGTTACAAATGAACGTCATGTGCGGGAGCGTAAAGCTCCTCACTGTCCATCGGGAGGTTACGGGTCCGCTAACCAGCCACGGAGGAGGGGGAACCGCCACCAGGGATTCAAGAGCCAGGCACAAACTGTTGAAGTAAACAGTTCACAAGTAGCCCCATAGTCTGAAAACATTCACATAAACTTAACAAATACAATTAGTATGTGCATTAGTAACAGAAGAAAGCCACCTACATTTGCTGTATAAATTATTCATCATGAATAAATGGAATCCACTCTAAGTAAGACAAAACTGGTTTTCTGTTGGTTTCCAAGACAGTTGCTTGGTGTGAAGCGGTACAGACTTGTTAGCTTCCACTCCATGCAAGCACATACTACAGTGGGAAATAAATGTTCATAAGCAGAGAAAACAGATTCATGTTATGCTTCGACCCCAATTTTGATTTGGGAGGTAAATTGGTTTTTGGGCTCTCTAGAATTTCTCCAAGCACAGAATTACCATTTCCTCAAATAGACAAAAATATTTACCAGAATCCTCAAAAGATAAATATATTTCTTTGCTGGTTGTTTGTGGTTTTTTTTTTTAAATAAAAGTCACTATCAACATCCTGGTAAGACGAAGCCAAATTCTCTATATGAATTGGTACTAAAACACACAGCAACACAATCTCTGCTTGATATCAGCATTTGGGTGGCATCTTTTAATCACTGAAAAGCACACAGGGCATTCAACAAACTAATACAAGATTCACAGCCAACTCCAGGATAAGCAGGCATGAGCATAAAAGTTCTCAATATGGCTCTAATAGCTCTTAATTATTATAATCCTTCACTGAGCAAACAGATGTTGTAAGGGAACTTTAGTTTCTTCAAATGCAGTAATCAAACCATTCTGCTTCTGCCCTGCCTCTTTTCAGTAAATGCTTTGTATAGTGGAGTGGAAATAGCAAATGTAGTGACAAAATGACCATTTAATTGTCACAGAAATCTGTTTCTGAACAAAACTGATGTTGTGATTTCTCTTTATCCACATTTCTGTCTTCTGATTATGGTTTAGCATTTTTTTAGACTAAGAAGAAAAAAAAATATCTTACACCTTACTTTCTGTAATCTTCCCACATCTCTGGTTGCTCCTAATCTGTTCACATCTTACAAGTTTTACAGGAACCAGAACACTGGCTTTGTATTTGTGTTTAACTATACTAATTTCAACACACATCTCTGGAGCTGCAGCCTTCGTTGTGAAGTTTTTAAAAAGCAAGTTTTCACCAAAAATGCTTCAATGTATTACAGTGAGTCATTCTACTTGGAGATTTATTCGTAAATGATCATGACTACTTAAGACATTCAAAATGTACCAGAAGGGCTTCAACCTGATCCTTCATTTTTCTTGCAAACTTGAAATTCCCATTGAAGTCCTTTATACAGTAGTTTCAATGGCTATTTTGGTTGCAGTGCCTCCTTACAATAAACTCCATACAACTGTATGAATGGTATAGTAGAAATCCAAATGATTTCAATCACAATTTCAGCTATTGTGAATTTGTACTTATAATGAAGTTTCTCCATGAAAAAAAGGAGTTCACTGTGGGCCAACAAAGCTTTGTGTCCTTTCACAGTTTTTATTCAGCCCTCATTTAAGAAAAACAACTATTGACTGCAATATGAATCTTAGGACCTGGAGAAAGCAGAGATTCTAAGGATTACCTCTATGAGATGTCCCCAACTTGTTTTGTATGTATAGCAAAAAAACCCACTGAATATTCATTTCACTCCTTTGCTAACTATACTAATATACACTTTTGTAAATGAGTCTCTATCTAGCACTAGCTATTGAACCAAAGGGTATTTGAATAGGTGGGGTTTGCTGTAATACCACGCTAAGATTACATGCTGGAAACAAATGGTTCACTGATTCCTGAATAGGAAATTTGCTGGAAAACCCTGAGAACTAGAAGATGAGGGGCAAGCGATTAAAATGTTGCTCCAAAGCCACCAACCAAACTCTTGTCATTTTTAAAAGATGTTCCTGTGGCACAATATGAATAGTTTATAGCCACGATTGTGAACATTCAATGTCATATAAGAAAAGACACTTGTCAAGAGCCTTTCCCTTACAAGCACCCTCATGATGACCTGTGTTAATGAAGTTAATTGAATTTAAGATCAATAATGGTTAATTATTGCAATTTGACATTCTGAGATAAATGGCTTTAAGACAGAGAAATGTGTGTGTATGTGAATTCTCTCCAAAGAAGGTGAACACATTACAGCCTAAGAGGGATCACACAGTCCTTCCATTGATCCTGGTACAATCTGATCGACCTAATCCTCTGATGAATGTGGGCTTTTCACAGCTACAAGTAAATGTTCTACAAGACTACTCTAACCCTTGTCACTGACCAAATCTATATGAGCTGTACACTAGAAATCTATTGAGATAGATTAAAGAACTGCTGTAGAAACAAGAGATGCTTCAATAAAGATGAAGGTTTATTATATTGACTATTAACGTTACATGCAGTATGTAATTATGAATGCTTATGGATCATAAGAGTTTAATTTTGGTCAGTTAGATGTAAATGAGCATAACTGAACAATAGTATTAAATTAAAAAAATACCAGATTAAAAAAATCCAACAACCCTGTTGAATTTGATGACTTACATGTGAATGTTCAATAAGAAAGTGATTTTAAAATCATCCTTGAAATGTGCAAGAACATGCTCACAGACAGGTATTTATTTCATAAAGTCACTCATCAACCTACTTCATTTAAGGTTTTTTAAGTTTACTTTCAGAATAGTTCCTCAACAGGAAGACATTTTTTCAAACGTGTTAGTAATGATATTCTTACATGCATACTGAACAAGTTAAATGACCACTTACAAGATTTATAATGACAAAGTAAATGTCAAGGAAAAAGTATTACTGATTGCAGAGCACTGACAATAAAAAGCCGCTGAAGAGTTCTGTCAAAATGTAAGATTATGCAAAAACACTATTGAGAACACTGCTAATCATCTGCTCTTGTCAATTACTTGAAGGGTATCTGACAGCATATTTACATTAAACACATTTCAGTAGCAAAATTCTTAATGCTGTATCAGAATATTTTCATTATCATTAGAAATCCTTTAAAAAGTCCTTCTGCAGCACAGCATTATAGCAGCAATGATGTAGTATTTATCTCCGTATCAGGTAGGGGTATCTATTTCATGTTATTATAGCTACATAACATTTGAAATAATATAACCAAAGACTAAATATACATGTAAGATGGCAATCTCCATGTTCCCGTACCCAGCGTAGGTATTTTCAAGTAACAGCTTTGTGTAAGTCTCAAAGTAAGTGCAAATGGATGATCTGTCTTTGTCTGGCCATTCTTTTAGCCTTTTACTCCTTGTGTGACTGTATTTTATTATGGCAAAAGACATTATCAAGCAGACATTTTTTCTAAATCTTTGATTGTAACTTGCAATTCAGCTGCTTTATGAGGAGTCACAATAACTACCAATACCTTTCACCCGCAGTAGAAACTTATTTTAGTTATGTCTATCTTATACTTTATGGAACCCTTCCTCCAAAACAGAGAAATAAATGAAATGTAATGAAAATGAAATGTTGATCCTTTCCATGCTTCAGCAGGCATTACTAAAAAAGCATACATAACCCTGTTGGATGTGTAAAACAGTAAGCATGCATAA